>NC_053026.1:289268286-289400031 GCF_003073215.2 Triticum urartu
GCAATACGGATAATTAGATCTTCTTCCTTGTAACCGACTCTGGGTAACCCTAGCCCCCTCCGGTGTCTATATAAACCGGAGGGTTTAGTCCGTAGGACAACAACAATCATACCATAGGCAAGCTTCTAGGGTTTAGCCTCTACGATCTCGTGGTAGATCAACTCTTGTAATACTCATATCATGAAGATAATCAAGCAGGAAGTAGGGTATTACCTCCATCGAGAGGGCCCGAACCTGGGTAAACATCGTGTCCCCCGCCTCCTGTTACCATCCGCCTTAGACGCACAGTTCGGGACCCCCTACCCGAGATCCGCCGGTTTTGACACCGACATTGGTGCTTTCATTGAGAGTTCCACTGTGCCGTCATCGTAAGGCTTGATGGCTCCTTCGATCATCGGTAACGATGCAGTCCAGGGTGAGGTTTTCCTCCCCGGACAGATCTTCGTATTCGGCGGCTTCATACTGCGGGCCAACTCGCTTGGGCATCTGGATCAGATCGAGAGCTACGCCCCTGGCCATCAGGTCAGGTTCGGAAACTTAAACTACACTGCCGACATCCACGGAGACTTGATCTTTGACGGATTCGAGCCCATGTCAGGTGCGCCTCACGATCACGACGAGCATGATTTAGCTCTGCCGTCGGATAGTGTTCGGGAGATCACACCTGCAACTACTCGGGCCTTCAATCTGGAGCAAATTGCACCATCCGAGGACAGGTGGATAGACCCCGCCATGGAGGCCGGACTCTCAGTGGCCACAGAGCTGGATACTAACTTCACCCCTTACGAGAGCCGTGTTGCCGAACCACTGGATTCGTCTCCGGCCACGGACTCCGAGCCGCCTACGTCCATGCCTATCGAATCTGATTGGGCGCCGATCATGGAGTTGACCTCCGCGGATATCTTTCAGGACTTACCTTTTGGCGATGTGCTAAATTCATTAAGGTCTCTCTCCTTGTCAGGAGAACCTTGGCCGAACTATGCCCGGCTAGAATGGGATGCGGACGACGAAGAAATTCGCTCCCCACCCACCACCCACTTAGTAGCCACCGTCGACGATTTAACCAACATGCTCGACTTCAACTCCGAAGACATCGACGGTATGGACGACGATGCAGGAGACGAACAGGAACCACCTCCCACAGGGCGCTGGACCGCCACCTCATCATACGATATATACATGGTGGACACCCCCAAAGAAGGCAATGGCGACGAGACAGCGGAGGATGACCCCTCCAAGGAACAACCCAAGCGCCAACGTCAGCGGGGCTGCTCTAAGTCCCGCCATAGCAAAAGTAGTGATACCGGCAGAAGAGACAATAATACTCCGGATAGTGCCGAAGACGACAACAATCCCCTCCAGCATGATTTAGAGCGGGAGGGTGAACAAGCTAGCCCTCCAAAGTGGGCAACAGATGGAGAATCGGAGGAGGACAATTACATGCCTCTCTGCGAAGACGAGGTGAGCCTCGGCGACAAAGAATTTATCGTGCCTGAGGATCCCGTCGAGCAGGAGCGCTTCAAGCGTCGGCTTATGGCCACAACAAATAGCTTGAAGAAAAAGCAACAACAGCTTCAAGCTGATCAAGATTTGCTAGCAAACAGATGGACCGAAGTCCTTGGGGCCGAGGAATACGAACTCGAGCGCCCCTCCAAGAGTTACCCAAAGCGCAGGTTGCTACCTCACCTCGAGGAGGAAGCATTGAAACCTACATCACCAGTGTATGATGCGGCTGACGGGCCACCTCGTGGCTGAGACAGAAAGGCATTTCAGCCCGAAGTCCAGCCCGCACCCCACCGCAATCAAACAAAAATACCAAGGCCTGGGGTAACACACAGGACCTACGAGACATATTGGAAAGCAGGGCAAAACATGCAAGGTCGATATACGGGTCACCGGGGCGTGCGCCAATGCAGGGCGATGACCGTCACGCCGGATACACTAAAATTATATCCGGCCGCGCCAAATACAGCAGACAAGACTCATATGAACTGCGTTGTGATATAGCCCGGCACAGAGGCGCCGCACACCCCCTATGCTTCACTGATGAAGTTATGGATCACGAATTCCCGGAGGGTTTTAAAACCATAAATATCAAAGCGTATGATGGTACAACAGATCCCGCTGTATGGATTGAGGATTTCCTCCTCCACATCCACATGGCTCGCGGTGATGATCTGCATGCCATCAAGTACCTCCCACTAAAACTCAAAGGACCAACTCGGCATTGGCTGAATTGCTTGCCAGCAGACTCCGTCGGTAGTTGGGAGGATTTGGAAGACGCATTCCTTGACAACTTCCAGGGCACTTATGTGCGACCATCGGATGCTGATGACTTGAGCCATATAACTCAGCAGCCAGGGGAATCAGCGAGGCAATTCTGGACACGGTTCCTAACTAAGAAAAACCAAATTGTCGACTGTCCAGATGTAGAGGCCTTAGCGGCATTCAAGCATAACATCCGTGACGAGTGGCTCGCCCGGCACCTCGGCCAGGAGAAGCCGAAGTCTATGGCAGCCCTCACGACACTTATGACCCACTTTTGCGCGGGCGAGGATAGCTGGCTGGCTCGCAGCAACAACACATCAAGGAATCCGGGCACTTCAGATACCAAAGATGCCAACGGCAGACCATGTCGTAAAAGACACAAGCGCCGCAACAACAGCGATAACGCCGATGCTACGATAGTCAATGCCGGATTCAGAGGCTCTAGATCCGGTCAGCGGAAAAAGCCATTCAAAAGAAGTACTCCGGGCCCGTCCAGTTTGGATCGCGTACTTGATCACTCGTGTCAATTCCACGGCACCCTTGATAAGCCAGCCAATCACACCAACAGAGAATGCTGGGTGTTCAAGCATGCCGGCAAGTTGAATGCCAAAAACAAGGACAAGGGGCTGCATAGTGATGACAAGGAGGAGCCCCGGCCGCCGAACACGGGAGGATAGAAGAGGTTCCCCCGAAAAGTGAAGACGGTGAACATGATATACGCAACCCACATTCCCAAGAGGGAACGGAAGCGTGCACTAAGGGACGTCTATGCCATGGAGCCCGTCGCCCCAAAGTTCAACCCATGGCCCTCTTGTTCGATCACCTTCGATCGCAGGGACCACCCCACTAGTATTAGTCATGGCGGATCCGCCGCATTGGTCCTAGACCCCATCATCGACGGATTTCATCTCACTCGAGTCCTTATGGACGGCGGCAGCAGCCTGAACCTGCTCTATCTTGATACAATGCGCAAAATGGGTATAGATCCCTTGAGGATCAAACCCACCAAAACCACCTTTAAGGGTGTCATCCCAGGCGTAGAGGCCCATTGCACGGGTTCAATCACACTGGAAGTGGTCTTCGGATCTCCGGACAACTTCCAAAGCGAGGAGTTAATCTTCGATATCGTCCCGTTCCGCAGTGGCTATCACGCACTACTCGGGCAAACCGCATTTGCAAAATTCAATGTGGTACCGCATTACGCATACCTCAAGCTCAAGATGCCAGGACCTAGGGGGGGTCATAACAGTCAATGGAAACACAGAACGCTTGCTCTGCATGGAAGAGCACACTGCGGCCCTCGGAACAGAAGCACAAAGCATCCTTTTAAGGCAAACCGCTAATTCGGCGATACAGCCCCCAGACACCGTCAAGCGAGTCCGGAGTAACCTGCAACAGGATCTCCTGGCACGTTCAGAGCTTGCCTAGCAATTCGGCCCCTGTCCCAGTCCCAGTCAAGCGACAAAATCCGTGCCGCTCGTACATAATTACATACTGAAAATACCATGGGCATAGGCGGGGGCACGTCCCGCAATGCGGCTTAACCGCCCTAGGGGCTGCATACATTTATCATTTTTCTCTTTCAGGACCTTACTCTCTGGAAGCCCTTTCCGGCAGTATGATTGCCGGACACATTACAGGAAGGTACAACCAAGGAGGCAAGAAGCTAAGACGTACAAGGGAACCCCCAGGTGGTCTCTAATAACAATTGATATACCCGCTTTTTACTACCCATACGCAGCTTGCCCTTGGATAGGACATGTCAAATAGTCCTATTTTTTGCTTATTGCACTACTTGTATCAGTACGCTTCGACGTATTATTTAAAAAACAATGCATAGCATTAGTCTATTATTGCATTATCCATCCCTTTTTTCTTATATGTTCATTTATGACAACTTGCACCCGTACATTCTGGTACAGTCAGTACACCAGGGGCTTTAGGTTACCCCATAATACGGCGTGAGAAGTCCGAACACTTTCGACAGTGCGGCACCCCGAACTTATAGCATTATATACATCAGCTCTGAATCATGTCTTGGGTCAATAGTTGGGTTTGCCCGGCTCCCATGTTTTGGTACCTTACGGTCCGCTATATCGGCTAAGGTAGCGCTGGGAGAACTACTGCGATTGTGTCCCGGTTCTTCCGGATGAGCACCTCAGTAGAGAAAGCCGAAAACTGACTGTCATGATAAGGCGAGAGCTAGTCACTGTTCGGGAGGTCTCAAGTCCTTAAAGACTTTTGCCGCTTTAGGCGAGGAGTCGGCCTTGCCCGACTTAGGCGTATATAGGGCCCAAAATTCGGCCTTCCAAATACTAGGGGCTTCGCCAATATTTAAAATTGTAGAATTCTAAGGCTAAGTGAGAGTGATAAAGCCTTATAGTCCGATTGCCTGGTTCGTTGTGCTGAACACCTCCCTCGAAGGACCAAAAATTGGGATAAAGAGTGCTCAGGTTTATCCCGAACACCCAAGTACTAGTTACATGGGGGAAGAAGCCGACGACTGGCCAACAATCAGATTTTGTAAACGGTCGCACAGAAGGTAATATTTTAAATTCAAAAAGCATTGCATAGCACAAATGAACTCGTTTCACATTACAGGATCACATGAGCGTGTTCATTCAAAAATTACATCTCTAGCACATTCCTCCGCCAGAAGGCGGGAACCCTTCAGGACACTATCATAATACATTTCGGGGCAGCGATGCTCCTTGCCCTCCGGCGGCCCCTCCTTCACCAGCTTTACGGCGTCCAGCTTCGCCCAGTGCACCTTTGCCCGGGCAAAAGCTCTGCACGCACCCTTGATGCAGACGTACCACTTTATGACTTCAAGCCATGGGCAAGCATCCACAAGCCGCCTCACCAGACCGAAGTAGCTGCTAGGCAGGGGATCGCCAGGCTACATCTGAACTATTAGACCCTTCATGGCCTGTTCGGCCGCCTTGTGAAGCTCGACCAGTTTCTTCAGCTGGTCGCTCAAGGGCATTGGGTGTTCGGTCCCAGTATACTGAGACCAGAACAACTTTTCCGTCGAGCTCCCCTCCTCAGCTCGGTAAAACTCCGCGGCATCTAGTACACTGCGGGGAAGATGTGCGAACGCTCCTGGAGAGCTCTAAACTCGGGTAAGTAAAAGGAAAGTTTCCTTCACATGCTTGCTTTGCATAATGAATGCCTTACCCGCTACTATCTTCTTCACCACGTCAATCTCCTGGAGGGCCTGGTGGGCTTCAGCCTTGGTGCTCCGTGCGCTTTCGAGCGCCTTCGCAAGCTCGTACTCTCGCGTCTTAGAGTCAAGCTCCAAGGACTCGTGTTTTTTGGTGAGAGCCTCGAGCTCTTGCTGCACCTCGCCTACCCGGGCTTCTTGCTTTTCCCGCTCAATGCGCTCCTTGGGCGCTTTGTCTTCGGCCTCGGACAACGCCTTCTTCAGGGTCGCCACCTCGGTCGTGGCCCCTGGCAAATTCATGATGATCCTATTACTTTACAACTGAATTTCTTTTTAAAATATAGACACGGTATTTCTTACCTTTGGTCTCCCTGAGCTGCCTCTTGGTAAGGCCGAGCTCTTCCTCGGACCGCTCAAGGTCCTGCTTCAGTGCAACGACCTCCACAGTACGTGCGGCAGCGGCCAGCAGTGAAGCCTGCATATGCACATAGACATATTCTGATTAGACTCCTGAGTCATTATTTGATCCTCTATTCGGCCTTTCTTCGCGAACGCCAATTAGAGCATCAGGGGCTACTGTCTATGCGGTAATATTTTCCTATATTTTGATTGCTTACCTGAAAGCCTGTTAGGAGGCTGGCACAAGCTTTGGTTAGTCCGTTTTTGGCGGACTGGACTTTCTCGATCACCGCACTCATGATAGTGCAGTGCTCTTCGTCAATGGAAGCGCCGCAAAGCGCTTCCAGCAAGTTGTCCGGTGCAACTGGATGGATAGAGGCCACCGGCACGGGCGGCTTGCCCCTCTTAACGGGGGGTCACCTGCCGGAGTTCGGAATCACCGAAGGTTCCGGCGCAGTGTTCGACCGGGGGCCGAACTTGGAGCCCATGGGAGTCTTGCTCCCTTTGCGCCCAGGGTCCGGAAGGTCGCCTTGAGGCACCCCCAGGACTACCTCCCCTCGGCTCGGTGCCTTTTGAGACAACACCTCGACGTTGTCCATAGGGTAAGGGGTGGAGGCGGTCGGAAGTGAATCGCTATTCATATCCGACGAGTCCAAAGAACCATCCGACGAAGATACGTCAAGACGGGCTCGGGACGGACTGCATAATCATATTCGGCGTAAGGAGAAGGAGTGCAATAAAACATACCATGAATTACTATGGTATCCGGATACTTACGACTTCGCCAGGGGCTTGTCCCTGGGTAACCACTCGTCGTCACTGTAGGAGGCCATCGTGGAGCAGTCCGGAAGGAGGGTCCTTCCCTTCTTGGACCCTTCAGCCTCCCCAGTTGGGGCGGCCTTCCTTTTCTTGTCTCCCCCGGCTGGGGGGGGGGGAACTTTCCTTTTCCTCCTCCTTGTTTTCATGGGAGGAGTGCGCTTCGGAGTTATTGGACGATGAGTCCGATATAACCTTGCGCCGGAGACCCTTTCAGGTCCCCGTGGCCTTCTTCTTGGCCTTCTTCACCGGCACCTCGTAAGGCGCCGAAACCAGCATCTCCGTTAGGACAGCATCTGCAGGATCTTCAGGCAGGGGGCTGGGCAATCGATCTGCTCCGTTGTCTCTACCCAGTCTTGTTAATGGCATGGAAGCTTAGGTCCCGCACATGATTAAACTAGGGCAAATAAAAATCCTGTGAGATATAAAAACTTACCGGATTGGCATGGCGCCTTGCGCTGAGTCTGCGGTCCTCGGTAAGGGGAGGAGGTACCTCGGCGCCCTTGAACAACACCTTCCAGACGCCCTTGTGCGTCGTGTCGAAGAGCTCTCGCAGCGTCTGGTGCTTGGTCGGGTCGAACTCCGACAAATTGAATACCCATTGTTGACACGGGAGGATCCGACGAAAGAGCATGACCTGGACCACGTTGACAAGCTTGATTTTCTTTCTCATCATGTTCTTGATGCAGGTCTGGAGTCCGGTCAGCTCTACCGGGGAACCCCAGGACATGCCCTTCTCTTTCCAGGAAGTGAGCCGCGTGGGGATTCCAGATCGAAATTCGGGGGTCGCCACCCAGTTGGTGTCGCGTGACTCGGTGATGTAGAACCACCCCGATTGTCACCCCTTTATGGTCTCCACATAGGAGCCTTCGAGCCAGGTGACGTTAGGCATTTTGCCCACCATGGCGCCTCCGCACTCTGCTTGCTGGCCGACCACCACCTTCGGTTTAACATTGAAGGTCTTTAGCCACAGGCCGAAGTGGGGCCTGATGGGGAGGAAGGCCTCGCACACGATGATAAACGCCGAGATGTTGAGTATGAAATTGGGGGCCAGATCATGAAAATCCAGCCCGTAGTAGACCATGAGCCCGCGAAGAAACGGGTGAAGGGGAAATCCCAGTCTGCGGACAAAATGGGTAAGGAAAACTACCCTCTCACGGGGTTCGGGCGTAGGGATGATTTGCCCCTCATCTGGCAGCCGGTGCGTGATGTCCGTGACCAGATATCCGGCTTCCCGTAGCTTTGTGATGTTCTCTTCCGTGACGGAGGTGACCATCCACTTGCCTCCCGCTCTGGACATGCTTGGAGTGGTTTAAGGAGAAAGACGCGAACTTGGGCGCTGGAGCTCGAGTGTGCGAGAATGGATAAGCAAGGAGGAAGAAGGCGTGGGTAAAAAGGGTGAATCTTTGTCCCTTTATAAGGGTGGAAGAGGCGATGTGGCTCCCCACTTACCTGGTAAAATCGCTTATTCCCCGAATGCCGTAATTGATGGCGCGGTTGGGTTACCCATACCCGTATTAATGAGGATCACGTGATAAGGGGACACGATCTCTGCTTCGACAAGACGTGTCAAGAAAACCGCCTCGCGATACGTGCTGTGCTGGTTGAGAAAAACGGTTCAAATAATGACCGGGCCATGGCATGATGTCATGTTGCTAAATGTGTCAGCAGATTAGATTTGTGGAAATATTATTCTCTCTACAATGGTATGTGGAACTTGTTTTGCAGAGACAGACACTATCCTTGTGTTCAAAATCTTCTATGGAGTATTCGGAGGAAGAACCCGCCTTGCAATGCCGAAGACAAATATGCGCGCTGGACTCCGGACAGCTTGACTATATCCTTTGGCCGGACTGTTGGACTATGAAGATACAAGATTGAAGACTTCGTCCCGTGTCCGGATGGGACTCTCCTTGGCATGGAAGGCAAGCTTGGCAATACGGATATGCAGATCTTCTTCCTTGTATCCGACTCTGGGTAACCCTAGCCCCCTCCGTGTCTATATAAACCGGAGGGTTTAGTCCGTAGGAAAACAACAATCATACTATATGCTAGCTTCTAGGGTTTAGCCTCTACGATCTCTTGGTAGATCAACTCTTGTAATACTCATATCATCAAGATCAATCAAGAAGAAAGTAGGGTATTACCTCCATTGAGAGGGCCCAAACCTGGGTAAACATCGTGTCCCCCGCCTCCTGTTACCATCCGCCTTAGACGCACAGTTCGGGACCCCCTACCCAAGATCCGCCGGTTTTGACACCGACATGCCCCCCGCCCCCGTATATAAACGAGCAAGGGGGAGGCCGGCTGGCCCCTGTAGGGCGCGCCAGGAGGAGGAGTCCTCCTCCTAGTAGGAGTAGGACTCCCCTTTCCTACTCCTACTAGGAGGGGAAAGGAAGGAGGAGAGGGAGAAGGAAGGAGAGGGAGGAAAGGAGGAAAGGGGGCCGGCCCCCTAGTCCAATTCGGTTTGGGCTAGGGGGGGGGCGTGCGCCCTGCCTCCTCTCTTCCACCACTTGGCCCATGAGGCCCAATACTTCTTCCCCGTATTCCCCTAACTCCCAGGTACTCCGAAAAATACCTGAATCACTCGGAACATTTCCGATGTCTGAATATAGTCGTCCAATATGTCAATCTTTACGTCTCGACCATTTCGAGACTCCTCGTCATGTCCCCGATCTCATCCGGGACTCCGAACTATCTTCGGTACATCAAATCACATAAACTCATAATACCGATCGTCACCGAACGTTAAGCGTGCGGACCCTACGGGTTCAAGAACTATGTAGACATGACCGAGATACGTCTCTTGTTAATAACCAATAGCGGAACCAGGATGTTCATATTGCCTCCTACATATTCTACGAAGATCTTTATCTGTCAAACCGCATAATAGCATACGTTGTTCCCTTTGTCATCGGTATGTTACTTGCCCGAGATTCGATCGTCGGTATCTCGATACCTAGATCAATTTCGTTATCGGAAAGTCTCTTTAGTCGTTCCGTAATGCACTATCCCGCAACTAAATCATTAGTTGCATTTCTTGCAAGGCTTATAGTGATGTGCATTACCGAGAGGGCCCAGACATACCCCTCCGACAATCAAAGTGACAAATCCTAATCTCGATCTATGCCAACTCAACAAGTACCATCGGAGACACCCGTAGAGAACCTTTATAATCACCCAGTTATGTTGTGATGTTTGGTAGCACACAAAGTGTTCCTCCGGTATTCGGGAGTTGCATAATCTCATAGTCATAGGAACATGTATAAGTCATGAAGAAAGCAATAGCAACAAACTAAACGATCAAATGCTAAGCTAACGGAATGGGTCAAGTCAATCACATCATTCTCTAATGATGTGATCCCGTTAATCAAATGACAACTCATGTCTATGGTTGGGAAACTTAACCATCTTTGATTCAACGAGCTAGTCAAGTAGAGGCATACTAGTGACACTCGGTTTGTCTATGTATTCACACATGTACTAAGTTTCCTGTTAATACAATTCTAGCATGAATAATAAACATTTATCATGATATAAGGAAATAAAAAATAACTTATTATTGCCTCTAGGGCATATTTCCTTCACCGGATACCTGTCTGGCATGCCGAAGAAGGCTTCCGAAGAGTGGTGTTCCGAATGGTTCTATATTGATGACGTCGCTCTTCCTAACCCAATCCGAATGGGCTTCCCCGAATATTCAAGCGCCCCATTGAAGAAATGCCATAGCTGGCGCCCTCAGAGCCTCGAGGAGGACGATAACACAGAAATTAGTCAGTTGATGGGAAAGATTAAGATGCTCGCCCAGTCTGGATTGTCCATAATTGAGGTAATGGCGATCTCCATAGTGCGGGGGGTCCAACCACTCCAATACAAAGGGCTTCGTATGTGGCACTATAATGGGGAAGATGACGCCTCACGCTGCGGTCGGAAGGGTCCGAAAACCCCCGCCGCTTTGGTCAAAATATTGGCCGAACTGTACAAAGGGGAGAAGGAGGATTTCACTCATCTCCAATGTCGAGATGGATTTTCCATGTATAATCCTCCCAGCTAGGTAAGCTCAAATCCCACCATTTTACTCCTCTCCCTGAATTATTTTTGATGGACAGTAACATATCCACTCTCTACAGGAATGGCGGAAGGCCATTGAGGGGATCCATAGCCCTGCTCCCCAGCCAGAGGGTCACAACCGGGACCTTGACCCTAGATTTGAAGAAGATCCGAACATATTTGTGGAGCTCGAGGATGGAGTATTCTATCAGACGAGTTACGATGGTACAGAAGTACCCATCATTGTCGATTACCCCGGTCTCCTCCCTGCTTCGCATGTGAGTAATTTAAAAAGACACCTTCTTCAAAAGAGTTTCCTTACTATGCTGTCGGCATTCTGGGAACGGCGGTCCCCAGACTTGCCTCCCTGCGGCCCGCGGCTTGGCTGAGCCAGCAGGCCGTACGGCTCATCTTCACCAACAAAGCATCCAAGACCCTCGCGAGGGGCCAAGCCTCTGGAGGCGGACGACGCAAGACCTCCTCTGGAGTGGCCTAGCTAGGCAGGCTCACGAGGAGCGGAGATATCAAGGCAAGGCAAACCTCACGAGGCTCTCGTGACGTGAGCCGTGATGATCGACACCAGGCGGGCGCTAGTGCGCGCAGCGTCCTTGTTTCCTCTTTGGTGCAAAGGGGGCAAGTGTAGCCGCGGAGTACCGAGGCCTCAGGAAAAGGTTGCCATTTCGATGCAACAAGACCAAGACCATGGACTGCAAGGCGGAGGTCATCGTGGACCCCAGAACAGCGTCACCACCAGAACTTTGTGCAGGCGAAGACTACTTTTGTCAGGATAGCTTGTACTAGCTGTCCCCCTTCAAATTAGCCCGCCATTGTTGGCTTCATCCTGCTCGATATTTGGAAGAGGACCAGGGCCTCTATAAATAGGACTAGCCACCAAAGTGGGAGGGGATCTGAGCTAGAGGAGAGAAAGAGAGACCACCTGAGGGAGTCCTGGATTAGGGGGTCTCCGGACAGCCGGACTATCTCCATTGGCCGGACTGTTAGACTATGAAGATACAAGATTGAAGACTTCGTCTCGTGTCCGGATGGGACTCTAATTGGCGTGGAAGGCAAGCTAGGCAATACGGATATGGATATTTTCTCCTTTGTAACCGACCTTGTGTAACCCTAACCCCTTCGGTGTCTATATAAACTGAAGGGTTTTAGTCCATAGGACAACAACCTCAACATACAATCATACCCTAGGCTAGCTTCTAGGGTTTAGCCTCTCTGATCTCATGGTAGATCTACTCTTGTACTACCCATATCATCAATATCAATCAAGCAGGACGTAGGGTTTTACCTCCATCAAGAGGGCCCGAACCTGTGTAAAACATTGTGTCCCCTGCCTCCTGTTACCATCCGGCCTAGACGCACAGTTCGGGACCCCCCTACCCGAGATCCGCCGGTTTTGGCACCGACATTGGTGCTTTCATTGAGAGTTCCTTTGTGTCGTCGCCGTTAGGCTTGATGGCTCCTACTATCATCGATAGCGATGCGGTCTAGGGCGAGACTTTTCTCCCCGGATAGATCTTCGTATTCGGCGGCTTTGCACTGTGGGCTAATTCGCTTGGCCATCTGGAGCAGATTGAAAGCTATGCCCCTGGCCGTCAGGTCAGATTTGGAAGTTTGAACTACACAGCCGGGCGCGCCGCACTGCCACACCGAGTAGTACCCCAGAGGCCGCGCCCGCATCAGCTCCGACCCTTAGCTCGGAGCCAACTGCGCCAATCGAGGAAGGGTGGCTAGACACCACCTCAGGGGCTACAGTCTCAACGGCGATCGAGCCGAACACCAGCCTAATCCTCTGCAAAGCCCGTGACTCCAAGGTCCCGGACTCTTTTCTGGACTCCGAACCGTCCGCACCCCTGCCAATAGAATCCGGTCGGGCGCCGACCATGGAATTCACCACCGCGGATATCTTTCAGCACTCGCCCTTCGGTGACATTCTGAATTCACTAAGGTCTCTCTCTTTGTCTGGAGAGCCCTGGCCGGACTATGGCCAACAGAATTGGGATGCGGACGACGAAGAAATTCGATGCCCACCCACCACCCACTTCGTTGCCACTGTCGATGATTTAACCGACATGCTCGACTTCGACTCCGAAGACATCGAAGGTATGGACGACGATGTAGGAGACGAACATGAACCAGCGCCTATAGGGCACTAGAAAGCCACCTCGTCATATGACATATACATGGTGGATACACCCAAAGAAGGCAATGGCGACGAGATAGCAGAGGATGACCCCTCCAAGAAGCAACCCAAGCGCCGACGTCAGTGGCGCCTCTCTAGGTCCCGCCAAAGCAAAAGTGGTGATACCGGCACAGGAGATAATAACACTCCGGATAGTGCCAAAGAAAACAACATTCCCCTCCAGCAAGATTCAGAGCAGGAGGATGGAGGAGCCAGCTCTCCTGAGAGAGCGGCAGATGAAGAGGAGGAGGATGACAATTACATGCCCCCTCCGAAGACGAGGCAAGCCTCGGCGATGATGAATTCGCCGTACCAGAGGATCCCGTCGAACAAGAGCGCTTCAAGCACCGGCTTATGGCCACGACAAATAGCCTGAAGAAAAAGCAGCAGCAGCTTCAAGCTGATCAAGATCTGCTAGCTGAGAGATGGACTGAAGTCCTCGCGGCCGAGGAATATAAACTCGAGCGCCCCTCCAAGAATTACCCAAAGTGCAGGTTACTACCCCGACTGGAGGAAGAAGCGTATGATACGGCTGATCGGCCACCTCGTGGTCGCGATAGAGAGGCATTCCAGGCAAAAGCTCAGCCTCCACCCCGATGCCATTCAAATAAAAAGGCATGGGAAGATACGCCAGACCTGCAAGACATATTGGAGGACAAAGCAAAGCATGCAAGATCGATCTCAAGATCACGAGGGCGCACTACTCTGCGAGACGATAAACGTCACGCCGGATACAGCAAAAGCAAATCCGGCCGGGCCAAACACAGCGGGCAAGACCCTTTCGAGCTGCGTCGCGATATAGCCCAATACAGAGGCACCACACATCCCTTATGATTCACAGACGAAGTAATGGAACATCAATTCCCAGAAGGTTTCAAACCTGTAAATATTGAATCATACGACGGCACAACAGATCTCGCAGTATGGATCGAGGATTTCCTCCTCCACATCCACATGGCCCGCGGTGATGACTTACACGCCATCAAATACCTCCCACTAAAGCTCAAAGGACCAGCGCGGCATTGGCTTAACAGCTTGCCAGCGGACTCCATTAGCTGTTGGGAAGATCTGGAAGCTGCATTCCTCGATAACTTTCAGGGCACTTATGTGCGACCACCAGACGCCGATGACTTGAGCCACATAATTCAGCAACCAGAAGAGTCGGCCAAGCAATTCTGGACTCGGTTCCTTACAAAGAAAAATCAGATCGTTGATTGTCCGGATGCAGAGGCCTTAGCGGCTTTCAAACACAACATCTGGGACGAGTGGCTAGCCCGGCACCTTGGTCAGGAAAAGCCAAAATCTATGGCAGCTCTCACGACGCTCTTGACCCGCTTTTGTGCGGGAGAAGACAGCTAGCTGGCTCGCAGTAATAACATATCAAAGAACCATGGTACCCTGGATACCAAGGACGGCAATAGCAGGTCACGTCGCAACAAACATAAGCGCCGCATTAACAGCAAAAATACCAAGGATACGGCAATCAATGCCGGATTCAAAGGCTCTAAACCCGGTCATCGGAAAAAGCCATTCAAACAACGTACGCCGGGTCCGTCCAGCTTGGACCGAATACTCGATCGCTCGTGTCAAATACACGGCACCCCAGACAAGCCAGCCAATCACACCAATAGGGATTGTTGGGTGTTCATGCAGGCCGGCAAGTTAATTGCCGAAAACAAGGACAAGGGGCCGCATAGCGATGACGAGGAAGAACCCCGGCAGCCACACACTGAAGGTCAGAAGAGGTTTCCCCCGCAAGTGCGGACGCTGAACATGATATACGCAACCCACATCCCCAAGAGGGAGCGGAAGCGTGTACTCAGGGACGTATATGCGTTGGAGCCAGTCGCCCCAAAGTTCAACCCTTGGTCCTCCTGTCCAATCACCTTCGATCGCAGGGACCACCCCACTAGTATCCATCATGGCGGATTTGCCGCACTGGTCCTAGACCCAATCATTGACGGATTTCACCTCACTCGAGTCCTTATGGATGGCGGCAGCAGCCTGAACCTGCTTTGTCACGATACAGTGCGCAAAATGGGTATAGACCCCTCAAGGATCAAACCCACAAAAATGACCTTTAAAGGCATCATTCCAGGTGTAGAGGCCCATTGCACAGGCTCAATTACACTGGAAGTGGTCTTCGGATCCCCGGATAGCTTCCGAAGCGAAGAGTTAATCTTCGATATAGTCCCGTTCCGCAGTGGTTATCACACACTGCTCGGGCGAACCGCATTTGCTAGATTCAATGCGGTACCACATTATGCATACCTCAAGCTCAAAATGCCAGGACCTCGAGGAGTTATTACAGTCAATGGAAACACAGTGCGCTCTCTTCGAACAGAGGAGCACACCACGGCCCTCGCAGCAGAAGCGCAAAGCAGCCTCTCAAGGCAATCAACCAGTTCGGCGCTTCAAAGCCCGGACACCTTCAAGCGCGCTCGGGGCAATCGGCAAATAGACCGCCTGGCGCGATCTGAGCTCGCGTAGCAATACGGCGGCCACCCCAATCCCAGCCCAATGGCGAAACTCGTGCCACGCGTACATAATTACGCATTAAAAATACCATGGGCACAGGTGGGGAGGGGGGCACAACTGCGGCACGCCCCAAGACGTGGCCTAAACCGCACTAGGGGCTTCCCGTTTGGTTATTTTTCTTTTTTTTAGGACCTTAATCTCTGGAAACACTGTCCGGCAGCACTATTGCCGAACACATGATGCAACAACCAAGGAGGCAGACAACTACGTCATACCACGGAATTCCCAGGTGGATTACAGTAACGAGCGAAATATTCGAATTAATATCATTCCTCAGCTTGCCCTTGGAAGGGACATAGTCCTACTCTTTGCTTATCGCACTATTTGTATCACTCTGCTTTAACGCAATTTTTTAATAAACAATGCATGACATTACGACTATTATTGCAGTCTTGTTATATATATATATATATATGTTCATTAATGACGCCTTGCAACCGTACACCTTGGTACGGCTAATACACCAGGGGCTTATGTACCTCACAATACGGTGTGAAAAGTCCGAACACTTTCACAAGTGTGGCACCCCGAACTTATAGCATTATATGCATCAGCTCCGAATCATGTCTTTGGTCAAATGTTGGGTTTGCTCGGCTCCTATGTTTTGGTACCTTACGTTCCGCTCTATCGGCTAAGGTAGCGCTAGGAGAACTACTGCGATTGTGCCCCAGTTCTGCTGGGTTCAGCACCTCAGTAGAGAAAGCTAAAACTGACTGTCATGATAAGGCGAGAGACTGGTCGCTGTTCGGCGAGGTTTTCGAGTCCCTAAAGACTTATGCCGCTTAGAGCGAGGGGCCGGCCCTGTATGGCTTAAAGGCGTGTATCGTGCCCCAAATTTAGCCTTCCGAATACCAGGGGCATCGCCAAAATTTAAAATTATAGAATTCTATGGCTAAGTGAGAGTGATAAAGCATTATTAGTCCGGTTGCCTTGTTTGCTGTGCTGAGCACCTCCCTCGAAGGACCCAAACATGGGAACAAGAGTGCTCAGTTTTATCCCGAACACCCCAGTACTCGTGGCGTGGGGGCAGAAGCCGAGGACTAGCCATCTCTCAGATTGGATAAACAGCCAAACAGAAGGTAATATTTTAAATTCAAACAAGCGTTGCATAGCGCATATGAAACAAGTTGTCATAAATACAGGATAAAACGAGCAACTCTCACTCAAATATTACATCTTTTGAACACTCGTCCGCTATGAGACGGGCACCCGGCAAAACACCCTCATAGTACATCTCGGGGTGGCGGTGCTCCTTGCCCTCCGGCGGCCCCTCCTTGATCAGCTTCACCACGTCTAGCTTGACCCACTGCAATTTCACACGGGCAAAAGCCCGGCGTGCACCTTCAATGCAGACAGATCGCTTGACGACCTCCAGCCGCGGGCAGGCATCCACAAGCCGCCTCACCAGGCTGAAGAAGCTGTTCGGAAGGGCATCGCCAGGCCACAGCTGGACTATAAAGCTCCTCATGGCTAGATCGGCCGCCTTATGTAGCTCGACCATCTGCTTCAGCTGGTCGCTCATTGGCACCGGCTGTTCGGCCTCAGCATACTGAGACCAGAACATCTTCTCCGTTGAGCTTTCATCCTCGGCCTGGTAAAATTGTGCGGCATCGGACACGCTGCGAGGCAAATCTGCGAATGCTCCTGGAGAGCTTCGGATTCGGGTAAGTAATCGGTAATTTACTTTTACATGCTTGCTTTGCATATAGAAAGCCTTACCCGCCGCTATCTTCTTCATCGCATCGATCTGCTGGAGGGCCTTTTGGGCTTCCGCCTTAGCACTTTTTGCGCTCTCGAGGGCCGCGGCAAGCTCAGACTCCCGCGTCTTTGAGTCAAGCTCCAACGCCTCGTGCTTCGCCACGAGAGCCTGGAGCTCTTGTTGCACCTCGCCCACCCAAGCCTCATGCTTCTCTTGCTCGGTGCGCTCCTTGGCCACTATATCCTCGGCCTTGCTTAGCGCTTGCTTCAGGGTCGCCACCTCGGTTGTGGCCCCTGGCAAATATATGTTGATCCTGTCATTTTGCAATCGCGTCTTTTTTATATATACATATCTATAGACAGGGTATTACTTACCCTTGTTCTCCTCGAGCTGCCTCTTGGCAAGGCCGAGCTCTTTCCTGGACCCCTCAAGGTCCTACTTCAGTACGGCGACCTCCGCAGTCAGTGCGGCGGACACCAGCAGCAAAGCCTGCATATGCATATTAACATACTTATATTAGACTCCTGCGATATTATTTGATCCTCGGTTCGGCTTTTCTTTGTGAACACCGAACAAAGCATCAGGGGCTACTGTCTATGGGGTAATATTTCTACTACATTTTAAAACACTTACCTCAAAGCTTGTTAGAAGGCTGGCACAGGCTTCAGTCAATCCGCACTCATGATAGTGCGGTGCTCCTCGTTGATGGAAGCGCTGCGAAGCGCTTCCAGCAGATTGTCCGGCGCCTCTGGATGGACAGAGGTCACCGGCACAGGCGTCTTGCCCCTCTTAGAAGGAGGCCGCCTGCCCGAACCCGGAACCGCTGGAGGGTCCGGCGCGGTGTTCGGCTGAGGGCCGAGCTCGGAGCTCTCAGGGGCCCCGTCCCCTTGGCTCCCGGAGTCCGGAAGGTCGCCTTGAGGCGCCTCCAGGACTGTCTCCCCTCGACCCGATGCCTCTTGAGACAGCACCTCAGCGTCGTCAGCAGGATGAGGGGAGGTGGCGGTCGGGACTGGATCACTATCCATGTCCGACGAGCCCAGGGAGCCGTCCGATGATACATCGATGCTGGTTTGCGTCCGGAAGGAGAGTCTGAATACTACGAGTCAAAGGAATGCTACGAGTTACTCTGGTATCTGAATACTTACGATCTCCCCAGGGGCTTGGCCCTGGGCAACCACTCGTCTTCGTCTTCGTCGGCGGCGGTGGAGCTGTCCGGAAGGAGAGTCCTTCCCTTCTTGGACCCTTCGCCCCCCAGTTAGGGCGGCCTTCCTTTTCTTATCTCCCCCTGCAGGAGGGGGAGCATCTTCTTCTTCTTCCTCATCTTCAGGGGAGGAGTGCGCTGCAGAGTCATCGGACGGTGAGTCCAACGACGCCTGGCGTCGGGAACTCTTTCGGGTTCCCTTGGCCTTCTTGGTCTTCTCCGGCACCGTATAAGGAGCCGGAGTCAGCATCTTCGCCAGAAGAGCATCTGCTGGGCCTTCGGGCAAAGGAGTCGGACAGTCGATCTGTCCGGCCGTCTCCTGCCAGTCCTGTCAAAGGTACAGGAGTTTAGATCCCGCATGGAGTCAACCTATAAACAATAAGTATCCTGCGAGAGGTAAAGCAGCTTACCGCTTTGGCTTGGTGCTTCGCGCTGAATCCACGATCCTCAGTAATGGGAGGGGGGACCTCGGCGCTTTCGAACAGCACCCTCCAGGCATCTTCGTGAGTTGTGTTGAAAAGCCTGTTCAGAGTTCGGTGCCGCACCGGGTCGAACTCCCACAAGTTGAACTACCGTTGTTGGCACGGGAGAATCCGGTGGTGGAGCATGACCTGGACCACGTTGACAAGTTTGAGCTTCTTGTTCCACCACCTTCAGCTTGACATTGAAGGTCTTCAACCATAAGCCGAAGTGGGGCTTGATGCGGAGGAAGGCCTCGCACACGACGATAAACGCCGATGTCGTCGGGCAGGTATCCGGCTCTCCTCAGTTTCTTGATGTCTCCCTCCGTGACGGAGAAGACCATCCACCTGCCTCCCGCTCCAGACATGGTTGGAGAAGGTTGAGGTGGGAAGTGTGGACTTGGGCGCTAGAGCTTGAGTGTGCGAAAACGGATGAGCAAAGGAGGAAGAAGGCGTGGATAGGAAGGTGAATCCTTATCCCTTTATATGGGCGGACGAAACTAAGCGTTCTCACTTGCCTGGTAAAACTCGCTTATCCACCAAGCGCCGTAATTGATGGCGCGGTTGGGTTACCCATGCCCGTATTGATGAGAATCCCGTAATAAGGGGACACGATCTCTGCTTTGACAAGACGTGTTGACAAACTGCCTCGCGTTATGTGCGGGGCTGGTTAAAGGGAATGGTTCGAATAATCACCGGGCCATGACATAATGTCATACTGTCAAGACAAGTCAGCAAATTAGAATTGTGAAAATATTATTCTCTCTACGGTGGTATGTGGAACTTATTTTGCAGGGTCGGACACTATCCTCATTTTCAAGTTCTTCTGTGATGTATTCGGACAAGGAACCCGCCTTGCAATGCCGAAGAAAATACTGCGTGCCGGACTCATCGTCATTGAAGCCTAGTTCAGGGGCTACTGAGGGAGCCCTGGATTAGGGGGTCTCCGGACAGCCGGACTATCTCCATTGGCCGGACTGTTAGACTATGGAGATACAAGATTGAAGACTTCGTCTCGTGTCCGGATGGGACTCTACTTGGCGTGGAAGGCAAGCTAGGCAATACGGATATGGATATTTCCTCCTTTGTAACCGACCTTGTGTAACCCTAACCCTCTCCGGTGTCTATATAAACCGAAGGGTTTTAGTCCATAGGACAACAACCTCAACATACAATCATACCATAGGCTAGCTTCTAGGGTTTAGCCTCTCTGATCTCGTGGTAGATCTACTCTTGTACTACCCATATCATCAATATCAATCAAGCATGATGTAGGGTTTTACCTCCATCAAGAGGACCCAAACCTGGGCAAAACATTGTGTCCCCTGCCTCCTGTTACCATCCAGCCTAGACGCACAGTTCGGGACGCCCTACCCGAGATCCGCCAGTTTTGACACCGACACCACCCTCACACACAAGCTCACCGAGCACAAGAACGCCTTAACCTCAGGAGGCCGTTCTTCCCTTGTATTGTTCATCTTCAGCCCAAGAGGCAATCCACCACCACCACACTGGAGTAGGGTATCACACCACAATGGTGGCCTGAACCAGTATAAACCCTGTGTCCTTCTGTGTTGTGAGTTTGTCGAGTTCGTCCACAAGATCTTAGTGAGCTAGAGCATAGATCGGTTGGAGGGAAAGACTTCGCGCGCACCCCGGTGTTCGAACCTTGAGGGTTTGCCGGAACCCCACATCCCGACATTTGGTGCGCCAGGTAGGGGTGCGCCGTAGCTTCCCTTCCATCATTTCGTCGCTCCATCGCTTCGTCGTCTCCATGTTGGATGCTCGCCGCGCTCAAGCTGAGCGTCGGGCCGCCCTCGCCGCCCGTGTCCCTTAGACGGCTCCCGTCAGCAGGCCGCCTCGTCGTTCTCCCTCCCCCGCCGCCAACGCTGCCACCGGCCCAGTGGGAAACGAGCAGCAGGCGTCCTCGCAACATCCTTCAGTGCGGCAGGGCGGCCGCACCGCTACGACATCCCTCACTCCTACTGGCTCTTTGTCTGACGCGCACCGCGCTCCCATGGGGCCGTGCTCATCGCGGCAAACGAGCTCCTGCGTTACCGCCCCGTCGACGACGTCTATGAGGAGTGGCTCGACCGCGTCGCCGAGCTCATCCGTGCCGCGGGGGGCTCTCTGGCACCGTCCCACTCTCCGTCGCCCCCTCAGCAGGCCGCGGGCGACGGGGCTCGTGGCGTGCCTCCACCGCCTCGACCCCAAGACGGTGCCTTGGCCCCAAGGCGCGTGCCTCCGCGGCGTGATCCGCCGCGCCCAGCGCCCGCGCGTGAAGAAAGGAGCTGCCAAGAAATCCCGCGGCCGCGAGAAGCTGCGCCAACGCTCCCCGCGCCACCCCGTCAAGACCGTGCGCTGCCTACAGTGGCACAGCGCGGACCTCGCCAAGACCAAGCTCCACCCCTGAAGCGGGCCCTGGCAACCACGGCAGGCTGCCGCGCCTTCACCCCTGAGCTGCGCAGCTTTGCCTGGCCAGGCATGTTCAAGACAGATCTGCCTCCTTGGTACGACGGCTCCGCCGACCCCGCGGAGTTCCTGTAGCTCTATGAGTTGAGCATCGAAGCGGCCAACGGCGACAAAAAAGTCATGGCGAACTGGTTTCCCATGGCTATCAAGGATGGGGCCCGCTCCTGGCTCCTGAACCTACAGCACGGCTCGATCTCCTCTTGGGACGAGATGCGCGACCGCTTCGTCGCCAACTTCCAGGGCACTTGTGATCGCCCCCGGTCATGGGCGACCTATGCCGCATCAAGCAGCAGCCAGGAGAGACCCTCCAGAAGTACATCCAGTGCTTCAACAGCACCCACCTCAATATCCCCAAGGTCATGGACGATGCCATCATCTCCGCGTTTTCTGATGGCGTCCGCGACGTCAAGATGAAGGAAGAGCTGGCAATCCATGAGGAGCTTTGCACATCTCAGGAGCCGTTCAACCTGGCGACCAGGTGCGCAAGAGCTGAGGAGGGGCGCCTCTCTATCCTTGAGCTGCCAGCTGCAGGAGTGGAGGAAAAGAAGACCAAGGCCAAGGATGTGAAGCGCAAGGAGGCAGTAATGCTCGCAGTAGAGCCCGACACTAAGCGAGGCAGACATCATCCCGAGTCATCCAAGAATGGCCGTCCATTCTGCGCCTTCCTCAACCTGAACACCCACAACACCAGCGACTGTAAAGAGCTCAGAGCCATTCGGGAAGGACGCTTTGACCGACGCCCCGAGCGCAACGACCGGGCTACGGCCGCGGAGGAGGACACGGAGGCGGACGCTGGGACGACCGTGGCCCACGCCAGGAGTGGCGTGACCGGCCTCGTGAGGATCGTTGGTAGGACCAACCTCGCGAGGGCGCCTGGAGGGACCCGCCTCGTGAGGATCGCCCCTAGGGCAACGCTGGTCCTCCCCTGTTGCCGCCGCCAAGGAGGAACGACGACCACCACCAGGACGAGGGGGCTGGGGGCTTCCAGGAGCCGCGCGCGGTCGCTTGCATCTTGGGCGGCGCTCAGGCCCCAGCCTCTCAGCGCATCTTCAAACAGTTCGCTCGCGAGGTGAACGCGGCGCTCCCCAAGCTGGGGGCCACGCGCCCGCTCTGGTGGTCCCAATGCGCCATCACCTTCAGCTCGGCCGACCAGCTCAATTGCGCAGCCACCGCTGGCACACTCCCTATGCTGTGCTCCCCGGTCATCAGCAATGTGCAAGTCACCAAGACTCTCATCGATGGCGGCGCAGGGCTCAACGTCCTATCCGCCGACACGTTTGACAACCTCCAAGTGCCCTATGAGCAGCTCCAGCCAACCAAGACTTCCTCAGGAGTGACTGATAGTTCCACCACACCAATAGGGCAAGTTTGCCTGCCTGTCACCTTCGGGGAGCGCAAGAATTACTGCACCGAGGTCATCGATTTCGACGTCACGCACATCCGCCTGCCGTACAATGCCATCCTTGGGTATCCAGCCCTGGCCAAGTTCATGGCAGTCACTCACCACGGCTACCACATTCTCAAGATGCCAGGAAGCCGGGGGGTCATCACGGTCCCATGTGAAGAAAGGGATGCGGTGTGCTCCCTTGAGCGCGCCTTCCAAGCCGCGGCAATCGACAACCCTGACAGCAGAAGTAAAGGCCCTCCGGAGACCATCGCCAAGAAGAAGCTACCACGCCATGCAGGACCCCAAGAAGATGGCGTCGCATCAGGAGCCTCGTCAGGATCGGCGCCCGCTCCAGGGGCGCCTCCCTCCACCGCATAGGAAAGCGCGCCCAACGCCCTCCTTAGGCAAGGCTCGGGGGCTCTCTTCTGGAGGGCCTCAGACCTTGCCAATCTCATGAAGGAGGTGCTTGGGCACCGCTTGGAAGCATGCTTCATGGCACGTGTTCCTCAGGAGAGCATGGGGAAAGGAATGCCCACCACCCAGGAGTTCATCACCAAGACCACCCAGGAGCTACAAGATGCAAGAGCCATGCGTGGCGACAGCCGCTCACAGAGTGTGGCTCACCACCCAGGCAAGGGTGCTGAGCTGCGCGCCTGCGTCGACATCCCAGGGCTCAATAGGGCTGCATCTCAGGAACGCTTCTGGCCATCACGCGCGAGCCGCTGTGAGGGTCCACTACACAGCTTCGTTCGCATGCCCTTTGGCTTGCCGAGCGTGGCGTCGGCCCATCAGCGCAATGTGCAACAAGTCCTGGCGGGTCAGGAGGCCAAGTTCCACGCCGCTCTGGAGGAGATGGTGACGGCCTTCACGGAACCTCCTGAGCCCCCAGAGCCTCTCGAGGCTTAGGGTCCCGGTGGCTCATGAGGAGTCATTCCTTCAACGCGTGGCTTCAGCTGCACCAGCTCTACTTCGTCTACAGACCCAGGTGACATCTTCCAAGTTCATTTAAGCTGGGAGCGCCCCTCGGGCTGCACTATTCCCAGGCCACGTGGGTCCGTCCCTGTGGCATGTATCCTTTCTACTTATGTTTCTAAGCTTACCTCGCTGGGGCGCCCCTCGGGCTGCATCATCCCCACGCCGCTCGGGCCAGACCCAGTGGCATGTACCTTCCTGCATTTATCTTAGGCAATCTGCTCTTCATGCTTAACCTCCCAACTGCTATCACCTGTATGATCACCGCCCGCCACGGGTCCGTTCACCCCATGCAATTTGCTTGCACGTTAAAAGGGGGGCTCCTGAGCAACGTGACTCAGGAGCTCTTACTGGCTCTCCAGCCCTCACCCCCTGGCCTTGACCACGGCATCGCGACCTGGCATACCAACGGCGGCTGAGCTCGCTCGAGGGCCGGGACCTGAGGACGTAGAGTGCTTGCATCTAACCACCTTGCAGGGACATACAGTCACCAAGGCTCAAGACCAGGCGCAACCCGCCTTGAGGTAGGGCCTCATGAGTCCCGCGTTGGCTCACGAGTGCCCAGATACACCTCGCAGCCCTGCCGTGCAAGCCACGTGTCAGGGCGGGGCTATACACGCCCCGGGGGCTCCTCCCGGAGGGGGCCCCCCATCCCACACCCAAGTGGAAGCTCCATGCTCCGCGTTGGCTGTCGACACTGCCGAGGAGCGGCTATGCCCGTGCATAAGCGGAAGCACTACGCTCCGCGCTGGTGCTAAACAACTGAGGGGGTTGGGCACGGGGGCTGCGCTCGGGGAGCCCAGAGCTCAGCGCCCAGCCTCAGCACGACGCCTCCCCTCGGGAGAGTCGCACGAGGGGGTTGGGCACGGGGGCTGCGCTCGGGCCACGCCCAAGTGCACGCCACCCAACCAGGTCCCCCGGACCTGAGCGTCGCGCGTCCCTCCCGAGGCCTCGGCGAGGGCAGGTATGGAAATTGTTTGAACGTTAAGGGGGACTCCTGAGCATCGCGACTCAGGAGCCTAACTGGTCATGTATCCCCTCACTCCTTAGCCCGTCCTGGTCTCCGGTCGGCCCAACAGCGGTTGAGGTATGCGCGGGGCCGGGCTCTGCCGATGTAGAACATTAATCTATCCTCAAGAACTCTCCCTATATGTTGTTCGCACGTAAGGGGGACTCCTGAGCATCGCGACTCAGGAGCCTAACTGGTCACGTAGCCCCTCACTCCTTGGACCGTCCTGGTCTCCGGTTGGCCCAACGGCGGTTGAGGTATGCGCGGGGCCGGGCTCTGCCGATGCAGAACAAGGCAAATAAGGAAGGAAAACGCAGAATCTCAAAGCAAATATTACAAGCATATTGTTCTCACAATACCAAATGAATAATATAAATGCCTCCACGAGGCCTGATGTATGTCACAGGAATGAAACAAGGAGAATAGCCGCAGGTTACCCCTAGATGTCGCCGTCGCCTGCGGGAGGAGCTCCCCTTTGGGCAACGATGTCCTCACCTTCGCCACCAGCTGCAGGATCCGCGACATCACCAGACAGAGGATCGGAGACAAATCCATGGAACTTCCCCAGCAAAGCCTCCACTTGACCTTGAATGGCTGCGGCAGCTTCTTCGTAGAGATCTTCAACCACAGGCTCCAGTAGCTCGTCAAGCTGGGTGTTGGGGTCGCGGAGGTGCAGATGGCTGAGGACGCGGGTAAGTGCGGCTGAAGACAGAACATGAGCTTCCGCCTCCGCCATGGGACCGAGGCCCTCAATGACCTCCTCAAGCGCCTTCACCACGAGAGGAAGCAGCTGGGCGGGGCCGTCCTCGTCAGTGTCCAGCGGCTTCTCCAGGCCATGCTCGTAGAGCGTCCTCAGCACCTTTTGAGATCTCCTCTCGAGATCGGCAAAGGCCACACGGTCTTCGGCTAGGACCCGCGCCTTGGCGTTGAGATCGGCCTCCTTTGCCCCCATCTTCTGCTCCAGCTCCTCCAACCGGTTGCGCTCGGCAACCTGCCTCTTCCCCAGCTCCTCCAGCTCAGCATCACGGTTCTTGACGGCTTCCTCACGGGCCTTGATCTCCTTCTCCTCTGCTTCGCGGCGGCGCGCCTCTTTGGCGTGCTTATCGCATAGGCTCTGCAACTCGCCCTCCAGTGCTTGGCAGCGGTCACGGGCGGCCTTGGCTTCTTTCAGCGCCGCCTCACGATCGGCTGCAGCATCGACGACTCCTTGCTTCTATCTCTCGGAAGCCGCAACAGCCTGGCCCAGCACCACGCGTACTGCCAGGTCAGAATGAAGCCAGTCGGAGGCCAGCTCCAGACGCCCGGCCACCAGGCGATGGTCAGCGCTCAGAAGAACCGCCTGCAGTTGGGTCATCTCTGAAAGGGCACGCTCCAAGACGGCAGCGGGAGCGGAAGAACCAAGGAGTGGAGGTGCAGCGGTAGGAGGAAGCGACATCATCACCAGGGCTTGGGAAACTGCGGGTTCCAGAGCAGTTGGACCTCATCAGCCGCACCAAGTACCGGCACCTCCGGAGCCAGCGGGGCCATGGGGGCTGACTCCATGCGGTGGAGCTCCTCTTGGCCCCGTGAAGACGACCGGGCTGGGGAGGCACGGGCGGTGTTGCCTCCTTGCTCTGCGGAGGGAGGCACAGCTGCCTTACCCTCCTTCCTCTTCTTCGCGGAAGATGTCGGCCTGATCAACCAAAGGCGAGCGTTAGGAAAAACAAGCACCTGCACGGACCAAGCGAAGTTCGAGACACCTACCGGTCCACCGCAAGGTGGAACACCCTTCGCTTGTGAAGCTTGAGGCCCGACAGCATCGGGACCTGAGGAGCAGGCGCTCGGGCTCCGGTGGCGCCATGCGGTGCGGAGGCGGAACCAGATCCAGCCCTAGGAGGTGTTGGGGTGGAAGCGGCACCACGGTCCACCAGCGACGACCTACCCTTCGTCGGGACGAGGGGTTGCTCCTTGTCTCCTTGGTAGGCATCGGCCTCGGCATCATCAGGAAGGGCGCGGAGAATCTCGGCCTTTCTCGGAGGGGAGGTCTCCTCCACCTCTTCCGGGGTCTCCTCAGGGTCCTCCTCCCCCTCTCCGCGGGACTCGCCAGAAGACACCTGCACCGGCTTCTGCGCCGAAGGAGCTCCCGAAAGCACTGGCGGCACCAGCCCACGCGCATCAAAAGTCGGCTTGGAGGCGACGAATTCCTCCCGGTCCATGCGTTGGAACAGGGGAATGAAGGCGCTAGGCGGGTACTCCTGGTTGTCTCCAACTATGAGGCGCAGGACGGCATCCAGTTCGTCGTCAAGCAGGTCCCCTGGCCTCAGGCGGGCCTTGTTTTCCCCTCCTTCAAGCTGCCAGAAGGGGTGCGTGCGCGCCTGGAGTGGGGCGATCCGTAGCGTGAAGAATTCCCTCAGGAGCATCGCTCCCGTTATTTTGGCCACCGTCGCATTGCCCGGCTTCAGGTCAGCCATCATCTGCTCCAACACTGACGATGCCCGCTTGTCGACAAGCTCCACCCCGGGCCACTCCTTGCCTTGCCGGGGCACCTACGCTGGCAATGCCAGGCGCAGATGGATGAGCTTGGCGTCCACCATGACCCATTTGGATTGAATGTTATCGGCCCTCTTCCCGGTGCTTGAGATCGAGTTGGCCTTGCCAGACGCAACGAAGTTGGCGCATCCAGAGATGTGACCCTCGCTGACACGAAGGAAGAAGAAGTGGCGCAGGAGCGCCACAGAAGGCATCACGGCCAGGTACGCCTCACAATAGTAGGCAAAGATGGACAGGAGGAGGACAGAGTTGGGGTGGAGATGCAACACCTGCAGCCCATAGTGGTCGAGGACTTCATAGAAGAAATCGGAGAAGGGAGGAACCAACCCGACGGCAACGCTGCTCGAAAAGAAGGGGAAGAAGGTGCTCCCCTCAGGCTCCGGCTCGTTGGAGGCAAGATGAAGCTCCGTCTTCCCCCACTCATTGCTCTCTTCTGCCGTCAGCAGGCGCACGAAGGCAAGGCTCTTCTCCGTGACAGTGGGCGCCTCAAGAGCGGGCTCGTACCAAGCCGGGGACGAGGAAGTCTTGACCTTCCACGGCGCCATGGGCGGCAGATGCAGAGCGAAGCCGGAGCAAATCTATAGTTAGCGGTGGCGAAGAGCAAGAAAGGGGATCTGGAGGAAGGCGAGGAAGAAGCAACGAAGGAAAGTGCCGCCCGCGCTAGCCTTTTGTCAGGTCAAGCAGTTGCCGAAACAACGTGGGGAAGCGGAGACGCCCACGTCAAATCAACTGCCATGCATCAACCGAGGCCGCAGGCTTTTGGGGCCTGCGGTGCTCCAAACTTGACCCTTGGCTTCGCCGCGAAGCCAAGCCCGAGCGCACCTTAGGCCCGGGCTCTACTGTCGGTGTTCTGGGAACGGGGTCCTCGGACTTGCCTGCCTGCGGCCCGCGGCGTGGCTGAGCCAGCAGGCCGTACGAACCATCTTCACCAACAAAGCATCCAAGACCCTCGCGAGGCGGACGACGCAAGACCTCCTCTGGAGTGGCCTAGCTAGGTACGCTCATGAGGAGCGGAGATATCAAGGCAAGGCGAACCTCACGAGGCTCTCGTGACATGAGCCGTGACGATCGACACCAGGCGGGTGCCAGGTGGGCGCCAGCGCGCGCAGCCTCCTTGTTTACTCTTTGGTGCAAAGGGGGCAAGCGCAGCCGCGAAGTACCGAGGCCTCAGGCAAAGGTTTCCATTTCATTGCAACAAGACCAAGACCATGGACTGCAAGGCGGAGGTCATCGTGGAGCCCAGAACAGCATCACCACCAGAACTTTGTGCAGGCGAAGACTACTTTTGTCAGGATAGCTTGTACTAGCTGTCTCCCTTCAAATTAGCCCGCCAATGTTGGCTCCCTTCCCGCTCGATATTTGGGAAGAGGACCAGGGCCTCTATAAATAGGACTAGCCACCACAGTGGGAGGGGATCTGAGCTAGAGGAGAGAAAGAGAGACCACCCTCACACACAAGCTCACCGAGCACAAGAACGCCTTAAACTCAGGAGGCCGTTCTTCCCTTGTATTGTTCATCATCAGCCCAAGAGGCAATCCACCACCACCACACTAGAGTAGGGTATTACACCACAACGGTGGCCCATACCAGTATAAACCCTGTGTCCTTCTGTGTTGTGAGTTTGTCGAGTTCGTCCGCAAGATCTTAGCGAGCTAGAGCGTAGATCAGTTGGAGGGAAAGACTTCGCGCGCACCCCCGTGTTTGAACCTTAAGGGTTTGTCGGAACCCCACATCTTGACATATGCCTCACCCACCACACTATTTCATGTTCCGAAGGGGAGGCGCTCGACGCCACAACGTGCACCAGAAGCATCTCCGAGGAGAACGGCGCCCGCGCCTAGCATATCTTCGAACACGAAGGCAAATGATAACATGACATAGCCCTAGTCAAAGAGGAAAGGCTTTCTTTTAAAGAATACACCTTCTGATCACCACATCAAATCGTGATGCCATTCACCGCATTCTATCAGGAAAAGTATCTGCCGGACTGTGTCCGGGGATCCGGCCGGACGTGCCTCCACTAGTCAGGTTCCGAACCCTGCCCTAAGGACGGGGGCTGACATGGGAGTGGCACCGAACTATCCTTCCACAGAGGATTCAGACGATATGTCCGTCACGAACTCTGAAGTGGAGAGCGCCATGAATCATCATCATCGGAGGGCCGCTCTTCGTGACCCTGGCTTTTCAAAGGAGGCATTTGATGCCTTCAGCTCGGCCGATGCCTACATCCGAGCTGCTCGGGATGGGCTTGCCAGAGCCACGGACCAGCATCTGAAAGATATGCGAGTAATTGTAGATTTAATAATCATACACCAGTAGCCCCCGAGACTTAAAGCAGTTGATACAACTGATTTAAGGATCATTGTATAACCGGGTGCTTGTGGAGAAGAATAGCCTGTTATCTCAGGAACTAGAAAAGTATCGGAACCAGCTAACTGCTGCCAATGCCGAACTGGAGAAATCCAAGAAGGCGTCTCCTAGTAATGTTCCCCTCCATCGAGAAAACATAATAGTATACCAATAACGCTAACACGGTTACTCACCTCTTAATAGGATCATTAGATCAATTGCAAGAGCAACTGAAAGCTGCTCAAGGCGGAGAACGAGTAGCCAAAAAACTGCTAGCCACGGGCGTGCGTGTGCTAACAAAAGTCGTGATGGAGAAAAACAAGCTCTAGGATTCGAATACCCAACTAGGCGAGGAACTGAAAGTTGTACGGGCCCAGCTGGCTGACTCCGTAAAGGAGAATAAATGGCCGCGAGGCGGCATATTCAGTATGTGGTTGGACTTACCTTCGAATAATTCGGAGATAGAGGGGACTGACGGAGTTATGTCTGCAGGTATGTTGACCGGTCATTCCGAAGAGGAGATGTCCATATTCTCGAGCGATCTGCTACAAGAGCTGTCGCAAGTGCATGAGCAGGCTCAGCAGGCGATGTGAAGTGTTGCCAAGGCCTTATGGCCATCCGCCTCCCCTCCGGGAAAGATGGAGGAACTTATACAACTATTCAAGGGAGCGCGGCGGCGCTTTCGACTGTGGAAGATATCGGCCTGCCAGGAAGGTGCATGAGAAGCCTCGGCCATGGTGAAAACACGGTATACCAAGCTTGACTCGAATCATATGGCTCGGGTCGGACCTCTAGGGTCAGATGGATAAGAAGTTCCCGTTAATTTGGTATATGACCAAGTAGAAGTAGCCGCCAAGTATTCCTAGTAGGATTGTCAGTTAGACCACCTGCTGGACGGTATAGAGGAGGAAATTTTTGAGTCCTAGTGACTATGTACTTTCCTTGACATATGTAACTCTAGCTGAATTGTAAAAATGATTGTCATGGCCGACCTTTTTGCTTCGACCTCTGGACCCGAAGGTGCAGAGTGTTTCCGAATACCTGAGCGATAAAATAGACTGGGGTATGCATGGAAACCAGGCGTAGGGGTCATAGTTGCTTGAACAGACAAGTTGTATCCGGCTAGTTATGTTATATTACATCATGATTGTAAGAAACATCTTCCAGAGAGAATAGTTCCATTAAGGGTTCCTTTCCCTGGGTGTGCATGCGTTAAAATGCATGTCCGAACTGTGATTGGTGACATCACAGTATAGGTAATCATCTGGGGGGTTCATAGCGGAAGGAATATAAAACATCTTTAGTCTGCCGACCGAATATTCCCTTAAGAATGCTAGTTTTCAGCTTCACCCAGTCTGAGGTACACATCCGGATGACCCAGCAGTAACAATCGCAGAGGCGCTCCCTTATACCCTAGCCGAACTAACAGGAACGTAGGGCATAAGCACAGGAGCCAGACAACCCAGCTTGGCCAGGTACATATGGGAACAACGCAAATGTGATGAGCTTGATGCTCGGAAAATAAGAATAAGCTTCTATCCGGGAAGCCCCCAGGTATAATGGACGTACATGTTCGAGGATGTGTACATCACAGGTGCACGGTTTAGCCATGCGAAAGCTTTAAGGTTTAGAAAAAAGAAGGACGAAAAGAGAGGAAAAAATAAAGGAAACAACAGGGAGAAGGAGATGAACGAATAGTTTGGCGCTAGGCATAGAATCTTTGGAGTCTGGCCACGTTCCAGGGGTTCGGCTCTAGGCGATTGTCTGATGCAGCACACAGGCGGTACGCTCCTCTAGTGAGAACTTCGTCAATGATGAAGGGACCTTCCCACCTGGGCTTGAGTTTGTCCTTTTTCTTCTCCGGCAGGCGTAGAACAAGTTCGCCAACATTATAAGTCTTGACCCATACTTCTCTGCTTTGATATCTGCGGGCCTGTTGTTGATAAAATGCGGAACGGGCTTTTGCAATATCGCACTCTTCCTCCAGGGCGTCTAGGCTGCCCTGCCGATCAAGTTCGACCTCTCTCTCTTCGTACATGCGCACTCGAGGTGAGTCATCAATAATATCGCATGGCAACATAGCCTCCGCGCTGTACACCATGAAGAAAGGTTTATATCTAGTAGTGTGGTTGGGTGTGGTCCACAGCCCCTAGAGTACAGAGTCAAGCTCCTCGATCCAGTGCTTGTCTGATTCTCTCAAAGACCGCACTAGTCTGGGTTTGATGCTGCTCATAATAAGACCATTGGCCCATTCGACTTGACCATTTGTTTGCGAGTGATAGACAGAGGCATAATCGAGCTTAATGCCCAGATTAGCACACCAAGTTTTCACCTCATCGCCTGTGAAATTGGAGCCGTTATCGGTGATGATGCTGTGTGGAACACCATAACGGTGCACCATGTCGGATATGAATTCTATCACTGGCCCTGCCTCGGCCGTTTTAACTGGTTTGGCCTCTATCCACTTAGTGAATTTATCCACCATGAGCAGTAGATACTTTCTCTTATGGCTTCCTCCTTTAAGGGGTCTGACCATATCAAGCCCCCAGACCACGAAAGGCCAAGTGATGGGGATTGTTTGTAGAGCGGTGGGGGCCATATGGCTTTGGTTGGTGAAGAGCTGGCATCCGACGCAACATTGGAAAAGGCCCTGGGCATTTGCTCGGGCCGTCGGCCAGTAAAAACCTGTACGGAAGGCCTTGCTAACACGGGCCCGAGCTGCGCCGTGGTGACCGCCGAGACCGGCATGAATTCCAGCCAAGAGTTGTCGCCCCTCTTCCTCGGAGATACATCTTTGAAGAACTCTGGTAGTGCTTTTCTTGTAGAGCTCTCCGTCGTGAACCTTGTAGGCCTTTGAACGCCGGACAATGCGGCGAGCCTCATTTTGATCCTCCCGGAGTTCTCTCCTATTTAGGTAGGCCAAGAAGGGTTCGGTCCATGGGGCAATGACTGCCATGATGAGATGGGCCGACGGTGTTATTTCGGTGGTTGAGCCCCCGATGATATCATTGTGTTCGGAATCTGGGGTTGTGTTCGGATCCGGACTGGTGTTGCCGCTCTCCCCTTGCCACACCACGGACGGCTTAAAAAGCCTTTCCAGCCGCTTAGCACCGATGCGAGCAAGGACGTCCGCCGCTTGATTACTTTCTCGAGCCACGTAGTGAAACTTGAGCCCCTCAAACCGAGCCGACATTCTTAGGATGGCGTTGTGATAAGCCTCCATCTTCGGATCTTTGGCATCGAAATCTCCATTTATTTGAGATATTGCGAGGTTTGAGTCCCCGCGCACTTCCAGGCGTTGTATGCCCAGGGAGACAGCCATCCGGAGACCATGCAATAAGGCCTCCTATTCGGCTGTGTTATTGGAGTCTATGTATAATATTTGGAGCACGTACTGGATAACGTCTCCAGTGGGGGACGTTAAAACGACGCCCGCTCCTAATCCTTCCAGCATTTTGGAACCATCGAAGTACATAACCCAGTTGGAATTTGTGTCGTACTCTTTAGGGAGTTCGGCCTCTGTCCATTCAGTGATGAAGTCCACCAGTACTTAGGATTTGATGGCTCAACGCGGTTTGTATGTTATGTCGAATGGAAGGAGCTCAATGGCCCATTTGGCTATCCGGCCCATAACATCGCGGTTGTTTATTATGTCATTGAGTGATACTTCGGAAGCCACCGTGATAGAACATTCTTGGAAGTAGTGTCGTAGCTTCCGGGATGCCATGAAGACCGCGTACGCTATCTTTTGATAATGAGGGTACCGGGATTTGCATGGTGTGAGGACAGTGGATACGTAATATACCGGCTTCTGAAGCGGGGATTTGTGTCCGTCTTGCTCTCGCTCAACGACGAGCACGGCGCTCACCACTTGGTGTGTTGCCGATATGTATAATAACATGGGTTCGCGGACGTTCGGCGCGGCCAGGATTGGGTTGCTCGCAAGAAGGGTTTTTATTTCTGCCAGTCCGTCTGTTGCCGCATCCGTCCATTTGAAGTGATCGGTGCACCGGAGGAGGCGATACAGTGGCAGTGCCTTTTCTCCCAATCTGGAGATAAAGCGGCTTAGAGCTGCCATGCATCCTGCGAGTTTTTGGACCTGTTTAAGGTCCGTTGGCGTGGCCAGTTGTGACAAAGCTCGGATTTTGGTTGGATTTGCTTCAATTCCTCTATTGGAAACGATGAAGCCCAGCAGCTTTTCGGTAGGGACGCTGGAAACACACTTTTTCGGATTGAGCTTGATGTCATTTGCACGGAGGTTGTCGAATGCGAGACGTAAATCGTCTATTAGTGAATCGACGTGCCTAGTTATAATGACGACGTCGTCCACGTATGCTTCAATTGTCTTGCCGATATGTTTCTCCAGGCTTGTTTGAATCATGCGTTGGTAAGTGGCCCCGGTGTTTTTGAGCCCGAAGGGCATGGTGTTGAAGCAGAATGGCCCATATGGGGTAATGAATGCCGTTGCGGCTTGATCGGACTCCTTCATTTTGATTTGATGGTATTCGGAATATGCATCGAGGAAGCACAGTGAGTTGTGTCATGCGGTGGCATCAATGATCTGGTCGATGCGGGGGAGTGGGAAGGGATCCTTAGGGCAGGCCTTATTGAGGTCTTTGAAATTGAAGCACAGGCGCCAAGATTTATCCTTCTTTGGCACCATCACCAAGTTTTCTAGCCAGTCCGGGTGGTTTATTTCTGTAATGAATCCGGCCTCGATTAGCTCGGCTAGCTCCTCCCCCATAGCCCAACGTTTGGGTTCAGAAAAGCACCGCAGTATTTGCTCGACCGGTTTATATCCCTTCAATACATTTGCGGTTGTGTTTGGCCAATCTGGGTGGGATTCCTGGCATATCAGAAGGGTGCCAGGCGAATATATCCCAGTTTTCATGTAGAAATTCTCATAGCGCGGTGTCGACCATTGGGTCTAGTTGTACCCCGATAGATACTGTCTTCTTGGGGTCCCCTGGATGGACATGGAATTTGATTATTTCTTCTCCTGGTTTGAAGGAGGTGGATTTGGGTCGTTTGTCTAGGATTACATCATCCCTATCCACCATGGAGCGTAATGCGGTTAATTCTTCGGCTGCTAGAGCTTCAGATAATGCCTCAAGGGCCAGGGACACGGTTTTATTTTTGGTGCGGAGTGCTGTGTCGGGATCACTGGCGAGAGTGATTATGCCGTTGGGCCCGGGCATCTTGAGCTTCATATACCCGTAGTGAGGTATAGCTTGGAAGCGTGTAAATGCATCTCGCCCCAATAGGGCGTGGTATCCACCGTTGAAAGGGGCCACTTGGAAGGTTAATTCTTCAGTCCGGGTAGTTCTCCGGTGTGCCGAATACCACATCGAGCGTGATTTTTCCCGCGCATCGCGCCTCCCGACTAGGAATAATTCCTCGGAAGGTCGTGCTACTTTGCTTGATGCGGCTCCTGTCTATTTCCATTTTACTGAGTGTATCCTCATAAATGAGGTTTAGTCTGTTGCCGCTGTCCATGAGAACCTTGGTGAGCCGAAGCCGTCCACGATCGGACTGAGGACCAAGGCGGCTGGGGCTCGGACTATCCTGAATTTTGGTTCGTCATCGGCATTGAAAGTTATGGCCATGTCGTTCCACAGGTTTGTTGATGCAATTTGGCGGACTTCGGTGAGGTCGCGGAGTGCCCTTTTGCACTTACTGTTTGAAGCAAAAGTCTCGAAGACCGTCAATACTCTGAGGTCGTCGTCTTCTAGGGGATATTGCTCTGGGTTGTTTTTTGTGAGGATATCCTCGCCGCTCTTGGCCACCTGCCGGAGTATCCAACATGCTCTAAGGCTGTGGGTTGATATAGTATCCGGTGTTGCGTGTAACTTGCATGGTCCATCGAGCCATCCCTCCAGAACGGTTCCATATCCCGTAACGGGCTTATATTTATTTACCATTGGGCCAGGCATGCCACGAGGGTGTGTCCTTTTCACCTGAACGAGGGGTTGGGTGGAAACCGGCGGTTCCCAGCGAGCTGCCTGAGTTTTCCAGGCGTTTTCCATTGCGTAGTACTTGTATATTATGGTTGCCAAGTCTACGAAGCGTGATATGCGACGACGGTTGATGGCGTTGAGGATTCCTTCATCCATGCAATTTGTTGCGAACCGCTGAAATCGCGTCTTCGTCGCGACAATCTTCAATCTTATCTTTGACAAGCAGGAATCTAGCCCAAAAGTGGTGGACCATTTCCTGAGACTGCTATTGTATGCCCATGAGAGCGCTTTTATCTGGGGGGGGGGGGGGGGGTGGTTTGAAATCCGAACCCTGACCCAATTTAGGATCCGGAGTTTGAAGAACTTCCGAACTGATTTTTTGGGCTTGTCGTCCGATTCTATGTTCGGAGGACAAGGCATGTCTTTCTGCAGGTAGGTGTCTGGCTCTTCAAGCTTGGAGATCCGAATGTAGTTCGTCCTCAATATAGAGGAAGAGTTATCGTTTTGCTCCTCTACTACCGCTATTTGATGGGGGATCGGCGGAGTTTTAATTTCTCTCTGGTCGGGTTTAAGCCCAATCCGATCATAATCTGTGGCGACCCCCAGGGCGGCGATGCAATCTAGGAGCTCGTTTAAAGGCGACAACTCTGCCAGATCCATCTGCTTGGAGTATTTGGAGTCAACATGGAGGGGATTTTTTGATGACCTGAGAAGTCATCGTCGGCTTAACGGCCAAACGGGCGGTCATGATGAAGCCACCCAGCCGGAGGGTTTGGCCTCGGGCCAGTGCTCCTCTGAAGGTGACTTTGTCCTTGAGAACAAGGCGAACCATCGACCCTATCTTTCGACGTCACAACGGAACTCTCAATGAAAGCACCAATGTCGGTGTCAAAACCGGCGGATCTCAGGTAGGGGGTCCCGAACTGTGCGTCTAAGGTCGATGGTAACAGGAGACAAGGAACACAATGTTTACCCAGGTTCGAGCCCTCTCTATGGAGGTAATACCCTACTTCCTGCTTGATTGATCTTGATGAATATGAGTATTACAAGAGTTGATCTACCATGAGATCGTAATGGCTAAACCCTAGAAGTCTAGCATGTCTGACTATGATTGTGAGGATATATGTCTACGGACCTAGCCCTCTGGTTTATATAGACACCGGAGGGATCTAGGGTTACATAAGGTCGGTTACAAAGAAAGGAATCTTCATATTTGGACACCAAGCTTGCTTTCCACGCCAAGGAGAGTCCCATCCGGACACGGGTAGAGTCTTCGGTCTTCGCATCTTCATGGCCCACGAGTCCGGCCCATGTCCAATAGGTCGGACGCCCGAGGACCCCTTAGTCCAGGACTCCCTTAGTCTTCTCCTCGGTAGAACTCGAATAAAAAGAAAACAAATTCAGAGAAACACACTGAAATATTTTTGGAGTTTTTGGTTTTCTTGAACAAGCAAATAAAAGGGAAAAGCAAAAACGAGAAAAACTATTTACACGGGAAAGCTCCCAACAAGCAAAAGAGGAACAAGGGAATCTTTTTGGGGTTTCTTTTCAATATTACAACTAAGCATGCATAGAAAGTAAACTAACTACAACTATTTTTTTGGTTTTTCTAAGGCTTCTCAAACACACAAGAAGAAAGCAAGAAAAATAAAATTAAGCATGGATGATACAATGAAAAAGAGTGAACACCGACAGATTAAATAAGTGAACAGGAATGTAATGTCAGTGGGAAACACATACTCCCCCAAGCTTAGGCTTTTGGCCTAGCTTGGTAGTCGATTAGAAGCCTGGATAATAGTTGGGGTACTAAGGAGCGGGCATCCACTGATCCCACTGCCGAGGCTCTTCCTCCTCCTCTGCAGCAGCCTGATCGTTTCGGTAGGCAACGATGTCCGCAGGCAAAAATCCTATATCCGCCCATGGCAATAGGATCAAGCAAAGCAAGAGCAGGCAACGGAATAATATCACGAGTTTCAATGCTAAAAACCACTTTATAAGTGAGGGAGTCCTGGATTAGGGGGTATCCGGACTGCCGGATTATATCCTTTTGCCAGACTATTGGACTATGAAGATACAAGATTGAAGACTTTGTCCCATGTCCGGATAGGACTCTACTTGGCGTGGAAGGCAAGCTAGGCAATACGGATATGTATATCTCCTCCTTTGTAACCGACCTTTTGTAACCCTAGCCCCCTCTGTTGTCTATATAAATCGGAGGGTTTTAGTCCGTAGGACAACATACAGTCATACCATAGGCTAGCTTCTAGTGTTTAGCCTCTCCGATCTCGTGGTAGATCAACTCTTGTAATACTCATATCATCAAGAATAAATCAAGCAGGACATAGGGTTTTACCTCCATCAAGAGGGCCCGAACCTGGGTAAAACATCGTGTCCCCTGCCTCCTGTTACCATCTGCCTTAGACGCACAGTTCGGGACCCCCTACCCGAGATCCGCCGGTTTTGACACCGACATTGGTGCTTTCATTGAGAGTTCCTCTGTGTCATCGCCGTTAGGCTTGATGACTCCTACTATCATCGATAGCGATGTAGTCCAGGGTGAGACTTTTCTCCCCGGACAGATCTTTGTGTTCGGCGGCTTCGCACTGTGGGCCAACTCGCTTGGCCGTCTGGAGCAGATCGAAAGTTACGCCCCTGTCCACCAGGTCAGGTTTGGAAGCTTAAATTAAATGGCCGATATCCGCGGAGACTTGATCTTCGACGGATTCGAGCCCCTGCCTTGTGCGCCACGCGATTACGATGAGTATGATTTAGCTCTACCATCGGACCGTATTCAGGAGATCACACCGGCAGCCGCTCCGAGCCTCAATTCAGAGCCAGTTGCGCCATCCATGGACGGGTGGATAGACCCTGTCATGGAGGCCGTATCCTCAGTGGCGATCGAGCCGAATATCGACCTTACCCTTCATGAGAGCCGTGTTGCCAAACTGCCGGATCCTTCTCCGGCCACGGACTCCGAACCGCCTGCGCCCGTTCCTATCGAATCCGATTGGGCACCGATCATGGAGTTTACCTCCACGGATATTTTTCAGCACTCGCCCTTTGGCGACATACTGAACTCATTAAGGTCTCTCTCCTTGTCAGGAGGATCCTGGCCGAACTATGTCCGGCAGGATTGGGATGCGGATGACGAAGAAATTCGCCGCCCACCCACCACCCACTTAGTAGCCACTATCGACGACTTAACCGACATGCTCGAATTCGACACCGAAGACATCGAAGGTATGGACGACGATGCGGGAGACGAAGAGGAACCACTACCCACAGGGTACTGGATAGCCACCTCATCATACGATATATACATGGTGGACACACCCAAAGAAGGCAATGGCGATGAGACAACGGAGGATGACCCCTCCAAGAAGCAACCCAAGCACCGGCGTCAGCGGCGCCGCTCTAAGTCCCGCCAAGGCAAAAGTGGTGATGCCGACACAGGAGATAATAGCAATCCGGATAGTGCCGAAGATGGCAACAATCCCCTCCAGCAAGATTTAGGGCAGGAGGATGGAGAAGCGAGCCCTCCAGAGAGAGCGGCAGATGGAGAGGCGGAGCATGATAATTACATGCCTCCCTCCGAAGACGAGGCAAGCCTCGACGATGATGAATTCATCATGCCTGAGGATCCCCTCGAACAAGAGCGCTTCAAGCGCCGACTTATAGCCACGGCAAATAGCCTTAAGAAAAAGCAACAACAGCTTCAAGTTGATAAAGATTTGCTAGCCGACAGATGGACCGAAGTCCTTGCGGCCGCGGAATATAAACTCGAACGTCCCTCCAAGAGTTACCCAAAGCGTAGGTTGCTACCCTAACTGGAGGAGGAAGCATTCAAACCCACATCTCTAGCACATGATGCGGCTGACCGGCCACCTCGTGGTCGCGATAGAGAGGCATTTCAGCCAAAAGCTCAGTCTGCACTCCAACGCCACTCACATAAAAACGTCAAGGCATGGGGAAATACGCCAGACCTGCGAGACGTATTGGAGGACAAACCAAAACATGCAAGATCGATCTACGGATCACGAGGGTGTGCCACTATGCGAGACGATAATCGTCATGCCAGATACAGTAAATGTAAGTCCGGCCGGGCCGAACACATCGGGCAAGACTCATTCGAGCTGCGTCGCGACATAGCCTAGTATAGAGGCGCCGCACACTCCCTATGCTTCACAGACGAAGTAATGGATCATCAAATCCCAGAGGGTTTCAAACCCGTAAATATAGAATCATACGACGACACAACAGATCCTGCGGTATGGATCGAGGATTTCCTCCTGCATATCCACATGGCCCACGGTGATGATCTACACGCCATTAAATACCTCCCACTCAAGCTCAAAGGACCAACTCGACATTGGCTCAATAGCTTGCCAGCAGAGTCCATTGGCTGTTGGGAGGATCTGGAAGCCGCATTCCTCGACAACTTCCAGGGCACTTACGTGCGACCACCAGATGCCGATGACTTGACCCACATAATTCAGCAGCCAGAGGAATCGGCCAGGCAATTCTGGACACGGTTCCTAACAAAGAAAAATCAAATCATCGACTGTACGGATGCAGAGGCCCTAGCAGCTTTTAAGCACAACATCCTCAACGAGTGGCTCGCCCGGCACCTTGGTCAGGAAAAGCCAAAATCTATGGCAGCCCTCACGACACTCATAACCCTCTTTTGTGCGGGAGAAGACAGCTGGCTGGCTCGTAGCAATAACATATCAAAGAACCATGGTACTTCGGATACCAAGGATGGCAATGGCTGGTCACGTCGCAACAAACATAAGCGCCGCATTAACAGCGACAATACCGAGGATACGTCAGTCAATGCCGGATTCAAAGGCTCTAAACCCGGTCAGTGGAAAAAGCCATTCAAAAGAAGCACTCCGGGCCCGTCCAGTTTGGACCGTATACTCGATCGCTCGTGCCAAATACATGGCACCCCCGACAAGCCAGCCAACCAAATCAACAGGGATTGTTGGGTGTTCAAGCAGGCCGGCAAGATAAATGACGAAAACAAAGATAAGGGGTCACATAGCGATGACGAGGAGAAGCCCCGGCAGCCGAACACCAGAGGATAGAAGAGGTTCCCCCCACAAGTGCGGACGGTGAACATGATATACGCAACCCACATCCCCAAGAGGGAGCGGAAGCGTGCGCTCAGGGACGTATATGCGTTGGAGCCAGTCGCCCCAAAGTTCAACCCATGGTCTTCCTGCCCGATCACCTTTGACTGCAGGGACCACCCCACTAGTATCCGTCATGGCGAATTCGCCGCATTGGTCCTAGTGGGGTTTCACCTCACTCGAGTCCTTATGGATGGTGGCAGCAGCCTGAACCTGCTTTATCAGGACATAGTGCGCAAAATGGGTATAGACCCCTCAAGGATCAAACCCACAAAAACGGCCTTTAAAGGCGTCATACCAGGTGTAGAGGCCCATTGCACAGGCTCAGTAACACTGGAAGTGGTCTTCGGATCTCCGGATAACTTCCGAAGCGAAGAGTTAATCTTCGACATAGTCCCGTTCCGCAGTGGCTACCATGCACTGCTCGGGCGAACCACATTTGTGAGATTCAATGCGGTACCGCATTACGCATATCTCAAGCTCAAGATGCCAGGACCTCGGGGGGTCATCATAGTCAATGGAAACACAGAGCGCTCTCTCTGCACGGAGGAGCACACTGCAGCCCTCGTAGCAGAAGCGCAAAGCAGCCTCTTAAGGCAGTCCACTAGTTCGGCGATTAAGGACCCAGAAACCTTCAAGCACGCCCGGAGTAATCGGCAACAGGATCGCCTGGCACGTTCCGATCTTGCATAGGAATGCGGCCCCCACCCCTGTCCCAGCCAAACGGCGAAATCTGTGCCATGCGTACATAATTACGCATTAAAAATACCATGGGCACAGGCGGGGAGGGGGGCACGACTGCGGCACGCTCGAAGTCGCGGCTTAAACTGCACTAGGGGCTTCCCGCTTTGTTATTTTTCTCTTTTAGGACCTTAATCTCTGGAAACCCTGTCCGGCAGCATGATTGCCGAGCACATGATGTAGCAACCAAGGAGGAAGAAAGCTACGTCACACCATGGAACTCCCAGGTGGATTACGATAACGAGTCAAATATTTGCTTTAATACTATTCCTCAGCTTGCCCTTGGAAGGGACATGTCAAACAGTCCTACTTTTTGCTTATCGCACTACTTGTATCATTCTGCTTTAACACACCTTTTTGAATAAACAATGCATAGCACTAAGACTATTATTGCATTCTTCCTTTCTCTATATATATGTTCATTCATGACATCTAGCACCTGTACACTCTGGTACGGCCAATATGCTAGGGGCTTAAGCATACCCCATAATACGGCGTGAGAAGTCCGAACACTTTCGAAAGTGCGGCACCCCGAACGTATAGCATTATATGCATCAGCTCCGAATCATGTCTTGGGTCAATAGTTGGGTTTGCCCGCTCCCATGTTTTGGTACCTTATGTTCCGCTATATCGGCTAAGGTAGCACTGGGAGAACTACTACGATTGTGCCCCGGTTCTGCTGGGCTAAGCACCTCAGTAGAGAAAGCTAAAACTGAATGTCATGATAAGGCGAGAGACTGGTCACTGTTTGAGAGGTTTCAAGTCCCTAAAGACTTATGCCGCTTAGAGCGAGGAGTCGGCCCTATCCGGCATAAGGCGTGTATTGCGCCCCGAATTCGGCCTTCCGAATACTAGGGGCTTCGCCAAAATTTAAAATTATAGAATTCTATGGCTAAGTGAGAGTGATAACGTATTATAGTTCGATTGCCTTGTTCGTTGTGCTGAGCACCTCCCTCGAAGGACCCAAAAATGGGAACAAGAGTGCTCAGGTTTATCCCGAACACCCCAGCACTCGTGGCGTGGGGGAAGAAGCTGACGACTAGCCATCTCTCAGATTTGATAAATAGCCGAACATAAGGTAATATTTTAAATTCAGACAAGCATTGCATAGCGCATATGAACAAGTTTTCATAATACAGGATTACACGAGAAAGTTTATTCAAATATTACATCTTTCGCACACTCTTCCGCTACAAGATGGGCACCCTTCAGGACACCCTCATAGTACATCTCGGGTGGCGATGCTCCTTGCCCTACGGCGGCCCCCCCTTCACCAGCTTCACGGCGTCCATCTTAGCCCAGTGCACCTTCGCACGGGCGAAAGCCCGGCGTGCACCTTCGATGCAGACGGACCGCTTGATGACTTCCAGCCGTGGGCAGGCATCCACAAGGCGCCTCACTAGGCCGAAGTAGCTATTGGGAAGGGCGTCGCCAGGCCACATCTGGACTATAAAGCCCTTCATAGCCTGTTCGGCCACCTTGTGCAGCTCGACCAGTTGCTTCAGTTGGTCGCTCGGAGGCATCGGGTGTTTGGTCCCAGTATACTGAGACCAGGACAGCTTCTCCGTTGAGCTTCCCTCCTTGGCCTGGTAAAACTGTGCGGCATCCGACACACTGCGAGGCAAATCTGTAAATGCTCCTGGAGAGCTCCGGACTCGGTTAAGTAACAAGTAATTTACTTTCACATGCTTGCTTTGCATATTGAATGCCTTACCCGCCGCTATCTTCTTCATCGCATCAATCTCCTGGAGGGCCTTTTGGGCCTCAACCTTGGCATTCTTTGCGCTCTCGAGAACCGCGGCAAGCTCGGACTCTCGCGTCTTCAAGTCAAGCTCCAACGCCTCGTGCTTCGTCACGAGAGCGTGGAGCTCTTGCTACACCTCGCCCACCCGTGCCTACTGCCTTTCCCGCTCGGTGCGCTCCTTGGCCGCTTTGTTTTCGGCCTCGAATAGCGCTTGCTTCAGGGTCGCCACCTCGGTCGTGGCCCCTGGAAAATTTACGATGATCCTGTCATTTTGCAATCGTATTCTTTTTATATATATCCATAGACTAGGTACTACTTACCTTTGTTCACCCCGAGCTGCCTCTTGGCAAGGCCGAGCTCTTTCTTGGACCCTTCGAGGCCCTGCTTCAGTACGGCAACCTCCGCAGTCAGTGCGGCAGAGGTCAGCAGCGAAGCCTGCATACGCATATAGAAATACTTATATTAGACTCCTGCAGATATTAGTTGATCCTCTATTCGGCTTTTCTTTTTGAACACCAAACAGAGCATCAGGGGCTACTGTCTATGCGGTAATATTTTTGCTATATTTCAAATACTTACCTCAAAGCCTGTTAGAAGGCTGGCACAGGCTTCAGTCAGTCCGCTCTTGGCGGACTGAACCTTCTGGACCACCGCACTCATAATAGTGTGGTGCTCTTCGTCGATGGAAGCGCTGCGAAGCGCTCCCAGCAGATTGTCCGGTTCCTCTAGATGGACAGAGGTCACCGGCACAGGCGTCTTGCCCCTTTTGGAAGGAGGCCGCCTGCCCGAGTCCGGAACCACTGGAGGTTTCGGCGCGGTGTTCGGCTGAACGCCGAACTTGGAGCCCTCGGGAGCCTTACCCCCTCTGCTCCCGGAGTCTGGAAGGTCGCCTTGAGGCGCCTCCAGGACTGTCTCCCCTCGACCCGGTGCCTCTTGAGACAGCACCTCAGCATTATCCGTAGGGGAAGGGGAGGTGGCGGTTGGAAGTGGATCGCTATCCATATCCGACGAGTCCAAGGAGCCGCCCGACGAAGATACATCGATACGGGCTTGGGGCGGTCTGCATAATCATATTCGACATTAGGAGAAGCTGTGCAACGAAGGTATGCCATGAGTTACTCTGGTATCCGAATACTTACGACTTCTCCAGGGGCTTGGCCCTGAGCAGCCACTCGTCTTCGTCTTCGGCGGCGGTGGTGAAGCAGTCCGGAAGGAGAGTCCTTCCCTTCTTAGACCCTTCGCCCCCCCCCCCGGGGGGGGCGGCCATCCTTTTCTTGTCTCCCCTGGCTAGAGGGGGAGCGTCTTCATCCTCCTCCTCGCCTTCGGGGGAGGAGTGCATCGCAGAGTCATCGAACGATGAGTCCGGTACTACCTGGCATCGGGAACTCTTTCGGGTTCCCTTGGCCTTCTTGGTCTTCTCCGGCACCTCGTAAGGAGCCAGAGTCAGCATCTTCGTCAGGAGAGCGTCCGCGGTGTCTTCGGGCAGAGGGGCCGGACAGTTGATCTTCTCCGATGCCCCCACCCAGTCCTGTAAAGGGCATGGGAGCTCAGACCCCACACGTGGTTAAGCTATGGGAAGTGAAAATCCTACCAGATGTACAAAACTTACCGGATTCGCAGGGCGCTTCGCGCTTAGCCCGCGGTCCTTGGTGAGAGAGGGAGGGACCTCGGCGCCCTTGAATAGCACCCTCCAGTCGTCCTTGTGCATAATCTCTAAGAGCTCGCTCAGAGTCTGCTGCTGGGCCGGGTCGAACTCCCACAAGTTGAAATCCCGTTGTTGACACGGGAGGATCCGGCGGAAGAGCATGACCTGGACTATGTTGACAAGCTTGAGCTTCTTGCTTGCCATATTCCGGATACATTTCTAGAGTCCATCCAGCTCCACCGATGAACCCCAGGATAGGCCCTTCTCTTTCCAGGAGGTGAGCCGCATGGGGAATCCGGATCGAAACTCGGGGGCCACCACCCAGTTGGTGTCGCACGGCTCGATGATGTAGAACCATGCCGATTGCCACCCCTTTATGGTCTCCACAAAGGAGCCTTCAAGCCAAGTAACATTGGGCATCTTGCCTACCATGGCTCCGCCGCATTCTGCTTGTTGGCCTCCCACCACCTTCGACTTGATATTGAAGGTCTTTAACAACATGCCGAAGTGGGGCCGGATGCGGAGGAAAGCCTCACACACGACGATGAACGCCGAAATGTTGAGGATGAAGTTCGAGGCCAGATCATGGAAGTCCAGCCCATAGTAGAACATGAGACCGCGAACGAATGGATGGAGGGGAAACCCCAGTCCGCGGAGGAAGTGGTGGACGAAAACTACCCTCTCATGAGGTTCCGGGGTAGGAACGATCTGCCCCGCAGTGGGCAGCCAATGCGCGATATTCGCACTAAGTATCCGGCTCCGCACAGCTTTTTGATGTGACCCTCCGTGACGGAGGAAGCCATCCACTTGCCTCCCACTCCGGACATGTTTGGAGAAGGTTGTGGAGAAGGATGTGGACTTGGGTGTTAGAGCTTGAGTGCGCAAGAATGGATGAGCAAGGAGGAAGAAGGCGTGGGTAGAAGAAGGTTAAACCTTATCCCCTTATAAGGGCGGCCGAAACTATGCGCCCCCACTAGCCTGGTAAAACTCGCTTATCCCCCAAGCGCCGTAATTGATGGCGCGGTTGGGTTACCCACACCCGTATTGATGAGAATCCCGTAATAAGGGGGACACGATCTCTGCTTTGACAAGACGTGTCAAGAAACTGCCTCGCGTTATGTGCGGGGCTAGTTAAAGGAAGCGGTTCGAATAATCACTGGGCCATGGCATAATGTCATGTTGCCAAAACGTGTCAGCAGATTAGATTTGTGGAAATATTATTCTCTCTATGGTGGTATGTGGAACTTATTTTGCAGGGTCGGACACTATCCTTGTATTCAAATTTTTCCGTGGTGTATTCGGAGGAGGAACCCGCCTTGCAATGCCGAAGACAACACTGCGCGCCGGACTCATCATCATTGAAGCCTGGTTAAGGGGCTACTGAGGGGGTCCTGGATTAGGGGGTATCCGGACAGCCGGATTATATCCTTTTGCCGGACTATTGGACTATGAAGATACAAGATTGAAGACTTCGTCCCGTGTCCGGATAGGACTCTACTTGGCGTGGAAGGCAAGCTAGGCAATACGGATATGTATATCTCCTCCTTTGTGACCGACCTTGTGTAACCCTTGCCCCCTCCGGTGTCTATATAAACCAGAGGGTTTTAGTCCGTAGGACAACATACAATCATACCATAGGCTAGCTTCTAGGGTTTAGCCTCTCCGATCTCGTGGTAGATCAACTCTTGTAATACTCATATCATCAAGAATAAATCAAGCAGGACGTAGGATTTTACCTCCATCAAGAGGGCCCGAACCTGGGTAAAACATCGTGTCCCCTGCCTCCTGTTACCACCCGCCTTAGACGCACAGTTCGGGACCCCCTACCCGAGATCTGCCGGTTTTGACACCGATAATAAGGAATAGGGATGGCAGGGTAATCTCATGCAATAAAATGGTGGTGTTCCATTGCTGCGCGGTCTAGGTAAACCTTGGTCAAAGGGTAATCATGATGGCGTATCTCAACATTAAAGTGAGCCGCCAAGCAAGTAGCAAAAATCCCACCATTTATTTTACCCTTGGACTTATTAATATGAAGGCGACGTGCCACAATAGCTCCCAAGCTATAAGTTGTCGCCCTCTAATGCACGACGCAAAACAACAAGGTCTGGTGAGCTGAGTGCACCCACCTTCTCTGTAGCAAGCAATCATTTTGCAATGAAAAGAGCAAAGTAATGATCAACAGGAAAATGCAAGCCATTGGCAGTGATAGCTGACACCCCTCTCTCATCTCCCACTGTCAAAGTGCGATAAAAGGCCTCAAACTCCGCTGGCCTAGGCTCAGCTAAGCTCCCATCAAAAGGATCTTGCATATGTTACAAAATTCAGTAAGTGGTATCTGATGGTTTTGAGCATATAGATCAGAACTCACTTCAGGAGGATTATTCCTAGGAAGGAAAGTAAAACTTTCAACAAAGATGTTTGTGAGGATTCGATGCTGTTCACACTCATCTGCGATGAAGTCGGTGAGGCCGGCATTAGCAGCATATTGTGTGAACTCCTGAAGGATTCCAGCCTCTTCCAGGAACGGGGTGTGCGGCCATTCGCATGGCCGTACTTCCGCCAACCTCCGAGGATGGAGATCACTGTCGGATGACTCCCCAATAACACCCTTGGAGTTCTTCTTGGAGCCAAACTTCCTAAAGATATTCATGCTTTTCCTATGAACAAAAATTCTGAACTTTATTAGCCCATAAAATTTTCTCAACAAAACTTGACAAAAATGATACGAACTACTCATAGGGATACATAGAGGCCATATAAAGCATTCAAACTACTTAGAACTCTAAGAGTTCACCATGCAAGCTCATCTACAATAGCACCAAGAGTGGCTAATTATTCAAAATATAAACCACTAAAACAAAAACTAATTGGACAAACGGTGGAGTCACATACAAAGCAACAATCCCCCGAAATAGTTTCGGAAATGGAGCTTCGAGCAAAGAGATCGAAATCCGTGGGTTTGAGAGCAAGAACACGGGAGAGAGACCAAAGGATAATTTTTCTGGAGGTAAGTGATGATGTGGTGTAAAGAGATAAGTGAGGGGCCCACGTGGGGACCACAACCCACCAGGGCGCGCCTGGGGGTCCTGGCACGCCCAGGTGGGTTGTGCCCACCTGGTGCACCTCCATATGATTTTATTTGCACCAGAAATTCAGAAATATTCAAAAAAACATATTAAATTTTCAGGGCATTCTGAGAACTTTCATTTTTGGGTCATTTTTTATTGCACGGGGAAATCAGAAAACGGACAAAACATGGCATTTTATTTTATTTAACTAATAAAAATAGAAAACAAAACGTAGGGACAGAAGGAAGTTCTTACTAAATTGATCAACTTCATACCGCTCAAAAATGATCCATTAATAAGGTTGATCAAGTCTTATTAACAACCACTTTCGATTAGCATGAAACCGAAGAACTTTCATAAATCACTAACTTACCTCAATGGGGATATGAATGTACCCAACAATAAGTGTTTCATATTTCTTTTTGGTAGTAGGTAGAGTGTAACATCCCAAAATTCTAAATTTTGGAATGTTATATTAAATAAATATTTATGATTGTTAGTTTGTTGGTTTGTTTGCTGTGTCAATGATTGAGTGAAATTTGAATTTTTTTGAAAGTTGAATGAGAGGGAATAAAAGGACTTTCCCAAAATTTTCTATTTGAATCTCTATTTAATTTTTAGTTTGAAGATTGTCCAAAAAAATTCACTAATAAAATAATAATATGAGAGGAGTAATATGACACTCCAAAAATCAGAGACAATATTAGACAATTTATTTGAAACTCAAATTCTATTTCATTTTGGATCTTGAAATTATGTTCGTGATTTAGGAAATTTTATTTTGAGAATTTTGGTATATAATATGCCTATGTAATTCTTTTTATTATTCTATTTTTTCTTATTTCTCCTGGCTGTTAAAAAAAAGCCCGCGAGGCCAGGCGCGTCGGCCGGCCCGGCCCAGGCCAGCGCTAGGGCTGTGCACGCATGCACGCTCGCTTCCCACGAGCCGCCGCCACCTCGCTCGCTCACCCGAGATCCCTCCCTCTCGTTCCCTCTCTCTCTTTGTTTTTTTCTTTCTTCTTTTTTCCCTGGCGCCTGGACCCCACCCGTCATCTTCTCCCATCACACGAAACAGGAGGAGCCCAGCTCGGGCACGGCTGCGATGCCGCACACGCAAATGGCGGAAACCCATTCTATGGCTTGTCCCCTGCCCCAAGAACATGTCCTATAGATACCTAGCCACCTCCTCCGACCCCCCCAAACCCACGCCGAAACCACCTCTACCTCATGTGATCTTTGTTTGGATCTCGCCGTAGCCGGGACGGTTCATCGTAGATCCCGACGCCGGTGAACAACCCTGAACCACCAAATCTTGTCCAACATACTTCCTTCATCATTACGCCCCTCATTGACATATTTTCGGCACCCAGATTCAACCGGGGCCACCGCCTCAAGCTCGCAACGCCGCCGGAGTTCATCCAGAGCACGAGAGTTTACGTTGACGCCTGCTCGACCCTGACATCACCTCGCCTCACCTTCAACACAAAACCAGACGCCCTCGCCACACCACATCGCCTGGACACCGCCGTCGTCGCCCGGGAACATCGGAACCGCCGCCTCGCCGCCGTCATCTTATATGCCGGCGCCGCTATAGCTTCTGTAAGCGCCTCCCCATCGTCCGTTCGTTCTTTCCTCACATTAGATCAAAGCGTTTTTTCTATTATTTCTAGGTCGGTTTTTAGTTTATGATTTTATTCGGTAGATTGACCGGTGCGTTGGTATTTTGTTAATAAAATGTATGCATGCGTTTTCTGTTAATCTACGGCCGAGCGGAATATAGCTTCGGATCGCACACCCCGTAGGCTCAGTTACAGCCCGCTACGTAGCTGGCGGACGATCTGTTTTTTTGTTAGTTTCTGTTTTTTGTTTTAGATTCGGTTTTTTTTGAATCTTTAGATCTACAACTCCGATTTTGATGATTTTTTTCCTACAGTTTCACAAAAATCCGTTCTACCCAGAGAAACCAACGATTTGTTTTGAGCCTTTTAAATTTCGAATCCAATAAATTTGTTACAAACACTAGATTGCTAATAACTTTTATTTAAATGTAGCTTTTTGATTAATTATTTTTGCTAGTGATCACTTGATATTTTGTCTAAACAGTAGACATTTGCAAATTAGTTTTCCTTTATTTTAAATTATTTTTGGGGGCAAAACAGTACTGTTTTACATACTTTAGTGTTATTTTCATTTCCCTTAGTATTTATTTGTTTTTAACTAATTTTTTTTGTATTTTTGACAAAATTAGTTTTGTTTCTGTTATTGAATAGTAGACAATTTTATTTTCATTTAAAAAATTATTTTGTTTGGTTTTGTATGAAAACTTGTATAGGTCATAGTTATAGTTTTATAAAAGCTTTTTTTGCTATTAAAAGTTTATGAAAAATATTTTCTGTTAAATTAGTTGTTTTCATTTTCTTTTCTGTTAATTTATTTGTTTTGAGATTTATTTTGTTGTTTAGTTTTATGTAGGACAAAGAAAACTATTTTTATTGTTTGTGGTAAAGTCTTAGACTTTTCCTTAGTAATTTTTTTCATAATTTTCCTTGAAGTCCTTGATTTTATTTGGGTTTTATTATTTGATTTATTTGTTGTTTATTGATAATTGTGATTGCTAGAATGATTGCTTATGTGAATGTAATGTTTGACTGTATAGATATTCTTCAGATAGTGACGAATAGTACTATCAGGATTTTCTGAGAGCGTATCATCTTCACAACTAATACCAGGCAAGTTCACTTTACCATGTTTTCCATACCTATGTTTTATTTGCATGTAGTAGCACCCTTTCAAATATCCCTCTAGTAGTGTTACTGAATATTGTAGTTGAGTAGAACACATGAGGTAGGAACCCATCTCCCTATTATCAAGCCCGAGACGTTGTTTAGTTTCAATGCTACGCTATAGTAGACGGGGTTGGTATGAGTGCTCGGGAGTGGTGTGAGAATGGAGGACTCTACATCAAAGACGACAACTTCATGTTGGCATCGGCAAGGACTGCATCTTCAGGACCTCAAGACTTCAGGACCTCTAGATTTCGAGACTCGAGACAAGAATTGAGTACACACTACTGGGTGAAGGATGGATTTGATGGGCACCCTGGAGAAACCACTGGATGGCCCGGATGCATGGAGAAGCGCCATGACATCTTGCGGAAAGCTTCACCCAGACTCAAAGAGACAAAAGAATACTTCATGCCTGGAAGCTTACCTATGCAACCGCGATTCATTATGGGCTCTGGATTGGTTGACCTTAGTTGTGACTCTGGTTGGGACGGTGCTAGCAGATGTAGAACTACGGTAGGATTGGATGAGCACCGGACAGTGGTCAGGGGAACTCTTCGAAAGACCATGTTTCGGTCGCCTTGTTCTCATACACCCTGAAGTGCGAGAACGTAAAAGAGGGATCGAATCTTGCGGGTAAAGTGTACAAACCTTTGTAGAGGGTTAAAACCTAATCGATTAGCCGTCTCCCCGGTTACGGACAACTTGAGCCTCTGGACTTGGATCTATCTCGAAACTCTCAACAAGCTAGTCAAGTAGAGGCATACTAGTGACATTTTGTTTGTCTATGTATTCACACATGTAATAAGTTTTTGGTTAATACAATTCTAGCATGAATAATAAACATTTATCATGATATAAGAAAAAATATATAACAACTTTATTATTGCCTCTAGGGCATATTTCCTTTAGTATCGCACTTGCACTAGAGTCAATACTCTAGATTACATTGTAATGAGTCTAACACCCATGGAGTCTTGGTGTTGATCATGTTTTGCTCGTGAGAGAGGCTTAGTCAACGGGTCTGCAACATTCAGATCCATATGTATCTTGCAAATCTCTATGTCTCCCTCCTTTACTTGATCGCGGATGGAATTGAAGCGTCTCTTGATGTGCTTGGTTCTCTTGTGAAATCTGGATTCCTTTGCCAAGGCAATTGCACAAGTATTGTCACAATAGATTTTCATTGGACCTGGTACACTAGGTATGACACCTAGATCGGATATGAACTCCTTCATCCAGACTCCTTCATTTGCTGCTTCCGAAGCAGCTATGCACTCCGCTTCACATGTAGATCCCGCCACGACACTCTACTTGGAACTGCACCAACTGGCAGCTCCACCATTTAATAAAAACATGTATCTGGTTTGTGACTTAGAGTCATCCAGATCAGTGTCAAAGCTTGCATCGACGTAACCATTTACGACGAGCACTTTGTCACCTCCATATACGAGGAACATATCCATAGTCCTTTTCAGGTATTTCAGGATGTTCTTGACCGTTGTCCAGTGATCCACTCCTGGATTACTTTGGTACCTCCCTGCTAAACTAATAGCAAGGCACACATCAGGTCTGGTACACAGCATTGCATACATGATAGAACCTATGGTTGAAGCATAGGGAATGACTTTCATTTTCTCTCTATCTTCTGTAGTAGTCGGGCATTGAGTCTGACTCAACTTCACACCTTGTAATACAGGCAAGAACCCTTTCTTTGCTAGATCCATTTTTAACTTCTTCAAAACTTTATCAAGGTGTGTGCTTTGTGAAAGTCCAGTTAAGCGTTTTGATCTATCTCTATAGATCTTGATGCCTAATATATAAGCAGCTTCACCGAGGTCTTTAATTGAAAAATTCTTATTCAAGTATCCTTTTATGCTATTCAGAAATTCAGTATCATTTCCGATCAACAATATGTCATCTACACATAATATCAGAAATGCTATAGAGCTCCCACTCACTTTCTTGTAAATACAGGATTCTCCAGAAGTCCGTATAAAACCATATGCTTTGATCACACTATCAAAGCGTATATTCCAACTCCGAGAAGCTTGCACCAGTCCATAAATGGATCGCTGGAACTTGCACACTTTGTTAGCACCTTTTGGATCGACAAAACCTTCTGGTTGCATCATATACAACTCTTCTTTAAGATATCCATTAAGGAATGCAGTTTTGACATCCATTTGCCAAATTTCATATTAATAAAATGCGGCAATTGCTAACATGATTCGGACGGACTTAAGAATTGCTACAGGTGAGAAGGTCTCATCGTAGTCAACTCCTTGAACTTGTTGAAAACCTTTTGCAACAAGTCTAGCTTTCTAGACAGTAACATTACCGCCAGCGTCAGTCTTCTTCTTGAATATCCATTTATTCTCTATGGCCTACCGATCAACGGGCAAGTCAACCAAAGTCCATACTTTGTTTTCATACATGGATCCCATCTTAGATTTCATAGCCTCAAGCCATTTTGCGGAATCTGGGCTCATCATCGCTTCCTCATAGTTCGTCAGTTCATCATGGTCCAGTAACATGACCTCCAGAATAGGATTACCGTACCACTCTGGTGCGGATCTTACTCTGGTTGACCTACGAGGTTCGGTAGTAACTTGATCAGAAGTTTCATGATCATCATCATTAGCTTCCTCACTTACTGGTGTAGGAATCACTGGAACTGATTTCAGTGATGAACTACTTTCGAATAAGGGAGAAGGTACAATTACCTCATCAAGTTCTACTTTCCTCCCACTCACTTCTTTTGAGAGAAACTCCTTCTCTAGAAAGGATCCATTCTTAGCAACAAATATCTTGCCTTCGGATCTGTGATAGAAGGTGTACCCAATAGTCTCCTCTGGGTATCCTATGAAGACATATTTCTCCGATTTGGGTTCAACCTTATCAGGTTGAAGCTTTTTCACATAAGCATCGCAGCCCCAAACTTTAAGAAACGACAACTTGGGTTTCTTGCCAAACCACAGCTCATAAGGTGTCGTCTCAACGGATTTAGATGGTGCCCTATTTAACATGAATGCAGCCGTCTCGAAAGCATAACCCCAAAACGATAGCGGTAAATCAGTAAGAGACATCATAGATCGCACCATATCTAGTATAGTATGATTACGATGTTCGGACACACCATTACGCTGTGGTGTTCCAGGTGGCGTGAGTTGCGAAACTATTCTGCATAGTTTCAAATGAAGACCAAACTCGTAACTCAAATATTCTCATCCACGATCGGATCGTAGAAACTTTATTTTCTTGTTACGATGATTTTCCACTTCACTCTGAAATTCTTTGAACTTTTCAAATGTTTCAGACTAATGTTTCATTAAGTAGATGTACCCATATCTGCTCAAATCATCTATGAAGGTGAGAAAATAACGATATCCGCTGCGAGCCTCAATGTTCATTGGACCACATACATCAGTATGTATGATTTCCAATAACTCTGTTGCTCGCTCCATTGTTCCGGAGAACGGTGTTTTAGTCATCTTGCCCATGAGGCATGGTTCGCAAGTACCAAGTGATTCAAGAAGTCCACCCGAATGGAGTTTCTTCATGCTCTTTACACCAATATGACCCAAACGGCGGTGCCACAAATAAGTTGCACTATCATTATCAACTCTGCATCTTTTGGCTTCAATACTATGAACATGTGTATCACTACTATCAAGATTTAGTAAAAATAGACCACTCATCAAGGGTGCATGACCATAAAAGATATTACTCATATAAATAGAACAACCATTATTCTCTGATTTAAATGAATAACCATCCCGCATCAAATAAGATCCAGATATAATGTTCATGCTCAACGCTGGCACCAAATAACAATTATTTAGGTCTAAAACTGATCCCGAAGGTAGATGTAGAGGTAGCGTGCTGATGGAGATCGCATCGACTTTGGAACCATTTACCACGCGCATTGTCACCTCATCCTTAGCCAATCTTCGCTTAATCCGTAGCCCCTGTTTCGAGTTGCAAATGTTAGCAACTGAACCAGTATCAAATACTCAGGCACTACTACGAGCATTAGTAAGGTACACATCAATACACTACAAAAAAGACACATTCGTGACATTTTGGGCTGAACAATTTTTTTTCTGTCATACATATGACACTTCTATGACGATAATTGTGACAAAACCCGGTATCATCATAGATGTGGTGGGCTCCTACTTCTATGACAAAAAATCATGACAGAAAATGGGCTTTTCGTCCTGGGCGGGCCGGAGACGCAGCTGCATGACATTCTTTGGGCCGTCCATGACTGAAAAAACCATGGTAGAAGTGAGGGGGAGGAAAATTTCGGGGAGTTCCCGGTTATGGTGGGAGGTCGGGGGCCGAGCGATGCGCGTTTCTCTCGTACACGTACGCGCGTGTGTGTGAGGCGTTGGCTCTAACTGAACCCGAGCGAGGCGTTGGGCTCTAACTAAATCCGAGCGATTGCACTGCAGGCTACGCGTTACTGAACCCGAGCAATCGATCGATGGCTGTTAACTAAACCCGATCGAGCGATTCCTTCGCTACTGCTGCTAACTGAAGCCGATTGATGCTGCCTCTGGATGAACAGTGAGCATTGCGGGGGGGGGGGTTGGATGAACAGTTCCCGGTGGGGGTGGATGAACAGGACCCCGTGGTGTTGCCTCTGGATGAACAGGACTCCGATCGATCGAGCCGGTTGGGGCTGGATGAACAGGACCACCCCGTGGAGGGCAGGATGAATAGTAGACGGTGGAGGGCAGGATGAACAGTAGCCCGTGGAGGGGTGGTTGAACAGGAGCCCTTGGAGAGGGCTGGTTGAACAGTAGCCGGTGGAGTAGCGCGCGGTGGAGGCTGGATGAACAGGAGCCCGTGGATGAACAATCGCAGGTGGAGGCTGGAGGAGGTCGACGGTGGATGAACAGTAGCTCGTGGAGGCTGGAGGGGGTCGACGGTGGAGATGAATACTATCTCGTGGAGTCCCATTTTGCGGTACGCCACACCCCTCCCAATGAACAGGACCCCCGTTTCGACCGTACCGCTCCAACACAAGTCTGTTTCGTCCGTTTTGCGGTACGCCACACCCCTCCCGATCAACAGGACCCCCGTTTCGACCGTAGGAGGTCCGTTTCCTCCGTTTTGCGGTACGCCAAACCCCTCTCGATCGACAAGACCCCGTTCCGAACATAGGAGGTCCGCTTCCTCCATTGTGCGGTACGCCAGGCCTCGTTTCCATCGCCTGTTCCGTCCAAGCCCTCCCGATGAACACGACCACGCATTCCGTTCTGACCCAGCCTGTTGGCTCCCACGCGTTCTGTTGCCTCCCGATGAACACGACACATTCCGTCGCCTCCCCATGAACACGGCGCATTCCGTTGCCTCCCCATGAACACGACACATTCCATTGCCTCCCCATGAACACGACGACGACCTTTTTTCTCCGTTCCGACCCAGCCATGTACACGAGCCCACGCTGTACGTATGCGCGAGTAGGCGTTCGAGACCCCACCCGTATGTACACATAAGTGGCCGTATTTTCTTTCTTGCACCCTGGCCGCTGTATGTACGTGTACATGCTACGTGTGCGCCTCTACTACGACACGTGCGTGCCTCTACTACGACACGTGCGCGCCTCCACATCGACCAGTATGTACGTACACGTTCGCGACCGGAATGACAACGCCACATACGCTTCGACCAGGTGGGTCCCGACTGTCAGGCACTTCCTTGCCTGCGAAGATGTAGCTGGTGGGTCCCAGCAGTCAGGGGGCGAATCCTTTTTTTTGCCCGGACGCACTTCCTTGCATGCGAAGATGTAGCTGGTGGGTCCCAGCAGTCAGGGGGAAACGTTTTTTTCACGAAATACAGTAGCCCGTGCGATGGGTCCCAGCTGTTAGGTGGAGGAATCATTATTTTCCGCGTAATAAGGACGCACTTCCTTGCTGCGACCGTGGACCCAGCTGTCAGCCTCTCCACGTACAGTCCACGTCCGATGGAAGTCGTTCCTTGACCATGTTGACCACGCCGTGCCGAGAGCACCAGGGCGGTGGACGACGGCGAGGCCTAGGAAGGGGACGACACGGAGGCAGGGAAGACTCGGCAGTTGTTTCCCATGGGGGGGGGGGGGGGGGCGGTAGTACGACTATACGAGGGTTTACTGGTTCGTCTGCCGTCGCCGGAGAATAACAGCAGGTGGGGTGAGTAGAGGGATGGCTAGGCCAGCGATGGGAGCATAGTCGGGTGGTGAGGCCTGCGCGGCAGCACAGCCGGCCGCGAGGAGGAGGGAGCAGGTAGTCCCGCCGGCACTTGTTTGAGCGGCTGGAGCAGGAAGAGCAAAGATTGAAGAAGCATGACGGCCATCAGATGGACATCCAACAGTCATTGCTTGTGCGTCAACCTTTTTTTAGGAAATCCTCAAATCTGTGGAAAACAGCATACAACCCATCTGCCATTATTTCTAATAATTTACAGCCCATTTGCTAATTCTTAAGGTTTTTTTGGAGCCCATATTCTTTTTGTTAGCATTACAGCCCATATTGTGGCAACGGTTAAAAAATTATACGAAATTTTGCATATTTCGATGCGGTCCGAACTGTTTCTAATCCCGAAATTTTGACTTACATTCAAACTGATTTAGAAAATAAATGTATATCAATATAAAATCCAACAAATTCTCCATGCATAAAAATTAATGTAATTTAAAATCTTGAAATGAAAAAAATATATTTGAAACTAATTGCCGGTTTGATGTGTTTTAAAAATGTACAACTCATTTCTCATTACTGATGGGCCATTTTCTTGACCAGCCGAATGAAAGCTCTCCTCGTCTTGAAAGATTCGCAGCCCAACAGGCATGGCAAAGCGACTTACTTGGCAAATCACAAAAAAACTGGGCTGTGGTCGTGGACCCAGCTGTCAGCCTCTCCACGTACAGTTCTCTTCCGATGGAAGTCGTTCCTTGACCACGTTGACCACGCCACGCGGAGAGCACCACGGCAGTGGATGACGGTGAGGCCTAGGAAGGGGATGACGCGGCTGTGGAAACCCGCGCGGAGAGTACTACGAGGGTTCATTGGTTCGACTGCGGTGTGAGGTTGCCGTCGCCGCAAGGCCTGGCCAGCGGTGGGAATGGTAGGGGCGGTGAGGCCTCTGCGGCAACACAGCCGGCCACGGGAGGTAGGAGCATGTGGCACGACCGGCGCTGCTTTGGGCCGCTGGAGCAAGAAGACCAGAGGTTGAAGAAGCACTACGATCGTTGGATGGACATCGTATGGTCACTGGAGCTAGAATCGTTCATATTGACTAAGTTGACAAAGCCCTTCATCCCCGTCAACTTAGTTGGCCCAAAAGTCAGCCTCCCAGCAAGGTGGGTCCCAGCTAGCCGGGGGAGTATTCATTTTTTTGCGCGTAATAAGGAGGCACTTCTGGTGGGTCCGAGCTGATAGCGGGGGGGACATTTTTTTCGCGAAATACGGTGGCCTGTTCGGTGGGTCCCAACAGTTCGGTAGAAAGATTTTTTTTCGCAAAATACTGGTGGCCTGTCCGGTGGGTCCCCGCTGTCAGGTGGAGGAATAATTAATTTGCAAGTAATAAGGAGGCACTTCCTTGCTGCGGCCGTGGACCCAGCTGTCAGCCTCTCCACATATAGTCCATGTCTGATGGAAGCCGTTCCTTGACCATGTTGACCACGCCGTGCCGAGAGCACCAGGGCGGTGGACGACGGCGAGGCCGGGAAGGGGATGATGCGGAGCCGGGGAAGACGCGGCAGTGGATGCCCACGTGTAGAGGAGTACGAGGGTTCACTGGTTCGCTGCGGTGTGAGGCTGCCATCGCCGCAGAATAACAGGGGGTGTGGGTGAGTAGACGGATGGCCTGGCCAGCGGTGGGAGTAGTAGGGGCGGTGATGCCTCCGCCGCATCGCAGCCGGCCACGGGAGGCAGGAGCACAAGGCACGACCGGCGCTGGTTTGGGCGGCTGACACAAGAAGACCAGAGGTTGAAGAAGCACTACGGCCGCTGGATGGACATCGTACGGTCACTGGAGCTAGAATCATTCATTTTGACTAAGTTGACAAAGCCCTCCATCCCCGTCAACTTAGTAGGCCCACAAGTCAGCCTGCCACTAAGGTGGGTCCCAGCTAGCAGGGGGGTATTCATTTTTTTGTGCGTAATAAGGAGGCAATTCCGGTGGGTCCGAGCTGACAGCAGGGGGAACTTTTTTTGGCGAAATGCGGTGGCCCGTCGGGTGGGTCCCAGCAGTCAGGGGCAAACGTTTTTTTCGCGATATACTGGTGGGCATTTGGTGGGTCCCTGCTGTGAGGTGGAGGAATAATTATTTTCCGCGTAATAACAAGGCACTTCCTTGCGGCTGCCGTGGACCCAGCTATCAGCCTCTCCACGTACAGTATTCTTTTGATGGAATTCGGTCGCTGACCACATTGACCACGCCGCGCCGACAGCACCACGGCGGTGGACGACAGTGAGGCCTAGGAAGGGGAAGACGCGGAGCCGGGGAAGACGCGGCAGTGGATGCCCACGCGGAGAGGAGTACGAGGGTTCACTGGTTCGGCTGCGCTGCCGTCGCCGCAGAATAACAGGGGGTGTGGGTGACTGGAGTGGAGGGATGGCCTGGCCAGCGGTGGGAGTAGTATGGGGGCAGTGAGGCCTCCACGGCAGCACAGCCGGCCATGGGAGGCAGGAGTAGGCGGCACGACCGGCGCTGCTTTGGGCGGCTGGACCAAGAAGACCAGAGGTTGAAGAAGCACCACGTCTGTTGGATGGACATCGTACGGTCAGTCGAGCTAGAATCGTGTGTATTGACTAAGTTGACAAAGCCCTACGTCCCTGTCAACTTAGTAGGCCCACTATACTGGGTCCCAGCTAGCAGGGGGAGTATTCATTTTTTGTGCGTAATAAGGAGGCACTTCCTTGCGTGCGAAGATATAGCTGGTGGGTCTGAGCTGTCAGCGGTGGTAACATTTTTTTCACGAAATACAGAGGCCGTTTCGGTGGGTCCCAGATGTCAGGTGGAGGAAATCATTATTTTGCGCATAATAAGGAGGCATTTCCTTGCGTGCGGCCGTGGACCCAGCTGTCAGCCTCTCCACGTACAGTCCACTTCAGATGCATGTCAGTCGTTGACCACGCTGACCACGCCACGCCGAGAGCACCAGGGCGGTGGACGACGGCAAGGCCTAGGAAGGGAACGACATGGAGGCAGGGAAGACTCAGCCGTTGTTTTTGTTTCCCACGTGGAGGGGAGTATGGCTGTACGAGGGTTTACTGGTTCGTCTGCCGTCGCCGGAGAATAACAACAGGTGTGGGTGAGTAGAGGGATGGCTAGGCCAGCGATGGGAGTACGGTGGGACGGCGAGGCTTGCGCGGCAGGACAGCCGGCCGCGGGGAGGAGGGAGCAGGCAGTCCCGCCGGCGTTTGAGCGGCTGGAGCAGGAAGAGCAGAGATTGAAGAAGCATGACGGCCGTTAGATGGGCATCCAACAGTATACAGGCCATCTGTGGAAAGCCTCAAATCTATGGAAAACAGCATACAGCCCATCTGCCATTATTTCAAATAATTTACAGCCCATTTGCTAATTCTTACGGGTTTTTTTGGAGCCCATATTCTTTATGTTAGCATTACAGCCCATATTGTGGCCACGGTTAAAAAATTATATGAAATTTTGCATATGTCGGTGCGGTCTGAACTGTTTTTAATCCCGAAATTTCGAGTCACATTCAGACTGATTTTAAAAATAAATGTACATCAATATAAATTCCAATAAATTGTCCATGCATAAAAATCAAAGCAATTTAAAATCTCGAAATGAAAAAAAGATATTTGAAAATAATTGCCGGTTTGATGTGTTTTAAAAATGTACAGCCCATTTCTCATTACTGATAGGCCATTTTCTCGGCTAGCCAAATGAAGCTCTCCTCGTCTTGAAAGATTTGCAGCCCAGCAGGCCTGATAAAGCGACTTACTTGACAAATCACAAAAGAATTGGGCTAGCCATTTTCAGAAAGAAAAAACTACTGGGCTGGTCTGTGGTAAACATAAAAGAAAAGGCTGTCTAGACAGGCCAAAGTGTCCCGCACAGCCCAGTATTTCCGAACGGACGTGTAGGCCGGGGCGCCTCTTCGTGAACCGTGGCAAACTGGCAACTGTCCACTGACTCTTAGCCTTTCCCTCTCGATTTGGAACTGCTGTCGCACGCTCTTCCTCTCCCTCCTCCATTTTCCTTCAGCCCTTCACCCTTTCTTCTGCCATTGTTCGATCGTCTTCTCCATGGAGGGAACAGGCCGGAAACGACCCCGTTATTCTTGCCCCGATCTGAAAGATGACGTGGTGGAGGAACTCATTGATCGGTGCGACGTCATCACCTCAGCTAGCATGGCAGGTTCGTTCAAGCCCATTCTCGACTCAAGTAATAACATCATTACAAAGAACCCAAGAGTCAAGGAGCGGTTTGATCTCCCCTATCTTCTTTGTCGTGACCCTGATGAATGGCGCCGGCACGACAAAGGCCTCGCCCTGTGCCAGTTGATGCCGCTTGATAATGATACGTATGATGTTAAGATGCCATCACTCGAGGGCAAGGCTTGGGCAGGCGCAAATGGAGATTGGGTTGTTTACATTGGGTCCAACTGCGAGTGGGAACTTGTGAATGTGTACACTTGTCATCGGGTTCCACTTCCAAAAATCTCAGCACACTGCCCAGAGGTTGAGCACACCGGTAATGTACGCACGTTCAAATACGATCATGGTGATTGTCTTCTACGGAAGATAGCAATTTGTCGAGTTCCCTACCGCTCTTGGAATTACAACAACTATCAAGTTGTTGCTATCTTCGACAAGCTTGTTGCCGTCCTTCGTGGTTCGACTCGATGGATATTGCTCAAAAATCAGTTTCTGTACACGGATGAGTATTGTGATGCAATTCAATACGAGGGCCTTGTGTTTCCTGCCACCACTTGTGGCACTGTTTTTGCATGGCATCCTAGTAGTTTCGGTACGTTTGTCTTCCACCGTAATTATAATTGTTTCATCCACATGCATGCGGGTTAGCAAGTTTCCCTTTACTAATTAACCTTCTTCTTGTGTTTCCAAGGTCCTGTGAACATCCCACCACCTCTACTTGAAAAATTTTATAACCAAGGGGGAGATGACGATGGTGATGATCACGAGCATGAGGATGAGCAACGCCGATATACTCTGTGGCGCCTGGCAACTAATTCCGATGGATCACCTCTTCTTGTGTGTATACAACCCACTGATGATGTTACTGGTAAGGAAGCAGGTGTCTCCCATGGTCGCACTCTCCGGACCTATTCCAACACCCGTTGCATGGTATTCGGGATGGATAATAGTGTGCTAGCGCCAACTCCTTCTCCCTGGCACAGAATTGATAGTCTCGGAGAAAACTCGCTCTTCCTTGGACAAAACTATCCGATGATGGTGAAAGGCGATCCAACTGCTGCTGACACATTTATGAGAAGCAACTGTGAATATCCCTCGGACATTTGGGTGGTTCCCTACCCTCATATTGATATAGTAGGCCGCTTCATCCTGGATGATCGGTCCTGGGTTGGTCTCCAGATCGACAACAGATGGCCCGTCCCAAAGAATCAGTTGTGGTTCAAAGCAAGCATTTCCAACGCTGCGGAATGGTTGAGTTGAAGTTCATTTCATGGCTTGTTATTTGTTGTGTGGTGAAAACTTTAGTATTTATAATGTATCCTCGTTGTCAATGTGGGTTGATGACCTATTGTATGTAATAAAATGATATGCATGTGATAAACTTACTAAATTTATGAATGGTTTTCGAGTCGCTTCTCTAAATTTGTACTAGCTTCACATGCTTCGTGCGTCGGGCGGGTCTTTTTACTGTAGCCATATGTTAATGTGTTCATTGTACGTAACCAGCATCTCGAATCCTCGATACTAGTATACTATATACTAGTAGGAGTAAGTAGTAGGAGTAGTAGGGTGGCATGGGCCAGAACAAGCATTCACGTCCAGGAGTACGGCACACGCCATCACCACGACATCCATCTGACACCATATTATTTCTTGGAGTCCGTGCTAGAGCAATCTCTTCAACCTCGTCATTTCTCTAAGGCTGGTTATAGTGGGGAGTAACTTAGACTAGTGTCATGCATATGACACTAGTCTTTGTTACTACCTTCATAGTGCAAAGTAACATACAAGTAGTATCATAGATGATTGCATTTATTACATTATAGACTCATTTTGCTTTGGTTTGCGTTATGTTATAGTAACATATTATGTTACTCCAAACATTTCTTTCCTCATTAACTATATGCCACATAAGCAAACTTGTCTTGAAATGCGCTATGTTACTTGCTAAGTTACTCCCACTATGACCAGCCTAACTTCAGCCATCGCGCGGAGGGCGAGGTGGGGGTTTGCCGATAGTCAGTTTCCTTAAATGTGGTCCCACTTGTAAGGCCAACTCCAACGCACGACCCCAAACGGACCTCCGTTTTGCACGAAATCCAATGATAATTTTGACTAGAAAAGCAAGACCAAAGAAAACAAGAACCACAAGAATACATTTTACTACTCCTGTAAGTTGGATTAGTGCCTTCTCGATGCATTCATTGTTGATCTGCGGAGGCTCGATCTTGCGTGCTTCTTTCTTCTTCGAGTGTAAAGAAGTAGACGTTGCTTCCTCGCATCTAGCCTCATGTCTAGCCTCTATTCTAGTAGGAGTATCAACAAGTGCACTAATCTCATCCGATAGTAGAACCGAAGATTTGGTTGGGTTCTTCCTCCTTTTGCCAACACGTGGGACATCCAGCATCCAGGTCGTGTCATGAAAGAAAATAGAGTGGTAGTTGAAGCCACGAGATGTGCATCTTGGGTTAAACTGTAAATAGAATCTTACTACTCTTGAGTAACTCCAAAAGCGGCCACCGAAGATCTTTATTGGATTTGTTTTTCATCACCAGCACATCGAGGTGAAAGATGTGCAGGTTCAGTGGGTCCTCTTGCGTTTTCACTGACATGTGGGCCGCATGTGAGAAAACAGACGATGGGCTCCGCGCGTCCGCTAGCGGGCTGAGAAGAGAGATAGAGGAGGGCTGAGCACGGACTGCAGGAAATTTGTTCTACGTACCTCGATATAGGCTCGATATAGTGGGGTGGCATGGGCCATAACTAGCATTCACGTCTAGCAGTACGGCACACGCCACCCACACGAGTCCCATCCGACACCAATTTTCTTGGAGTCCGTGCTACAGCCATCTCTTCTCCCTCCTGTTTTCTCAACCATCACGCGGTGGGCGGGGTGGGGGTTTGCCAATAGTCGGTTTGCTCAACTGCGGTCCCACTTGTAAGTGAAAATGCAACACCACACGCATTCCCGCTTGAGCAGCGTGCCGGACCAACCGTGTGAGGGTGCGACGCGAACACGGCAGGCTTTTCCTTTTGAACTCGTAACTTGTAAAATTTGGTTCTGCTCCATGGCACGACCGATAGATAGAAAATAACGGTTTTTCCTAGAGTAATGAGAAGTTTGGTTCTGGCGTCGTTCATGCATGGAGTACGTACGAAAATTATGAAGTTGATGCGAAAGTTAAGATAATTACCGTAGTATCATATACTACTACATGGATTTGACGGAAAGATAAAAATACATACGGATCCATCAACGTTCAACGACATCCTCACGCCCTAGTGCGCCGGGTCACCAACCGACGTGTGAGGATCAGCGGCATTGGCGGTGAGCTCAACGTGCTTCTGAACAATGCCGTCCAAGGTTGCCCTGCGCTCCAAGAAGGCCAGCGTCCTATTGTCCTCTTCTTGCATGTAGTAGTCCTTGTGGATGACTTGTGCGTAGACATGGGTGATTATGTCGATGGTGTCTTGCTGCGCCAGGCGCTGCGCGGCGAGCGCGACCTCGAGGTGGACATTCGCCCGCGCGACGGCGGGCAGCCACAGGGCCACCAGTGCGTCGAAGAGGTTGTTACCATAGTGGCCATTGAGGGTGGCGGGCATCGCAGAGCCTGGGCGCGTCGGCTGGAGGCTTATGTCAAAGTCGTCCGCAAGCTTCTTGACGATGGTGAACTTGTCGAGGTAACCAACGAGGACCTCGTCGAACAAGAAGACGAAGCTGTTGTCCAAGCGGCCCCTCGCCCTAGCGGCATCAAGCAATACTACCTGGAGACGTTCCTCGGTGCCGGGCCGCAGGCCGGCATCGTGGACCATCTGGCATAGCCGGCTGATGCTCGCGCTCATCGCCTCCATGGGTCTAGCATAGCTTCTAGTCAACTGATCTTGCGATTCGAGTGATCACTTAGCCCTTGGTTAGCGTGCGTAGGTGCGTAGGATTTCGTACTACTCCTCGGCCCTCTACTGCACCTGCCTTTGGCTGTATGATAGGTGGGCCAGCCACCCCCTGGGGCCACGTGTCATTCACTCAAAGGCAGTTGTCGTAAGTCAATGAAGCTGCGTCCCCCTCCGTGCCGGTGTAGTATAGTCATCTCACCAGACCTCTAGTTGGGGCCAAACGAGAGAAGTTTGATGTTTACTGGTTTATTGGTCCCCTTTGCATTTTGCGCCAAGTTTTGACCTTTGATTTAACTATTAAATGTTAATGCATGTAAACAAAAATGTTGTGTAAGTCACCTTACGAAAACCAAATAATCCCAAAATACTTAGGCACGGTGCATTAACTCCCTCCTTGTTTCTTATTTCGTGACATATCAACCAATGAGAGATGTGGGCCGTGCATGCTTTCAGTGACTTGAGACTACCAAACATGACATGCAGTGTTTAGTTCATTGCATGTAATCCTATTAGTACTCTAGTTAGGAGTAGCAAAAAACATTAAGTTCTCTCGCCGATAGGAATAAAACACCATGTATTTATTTACAGAGGGAGTAGTACATTTTTAGTGACATGCATTACTAGATATTGCTAGTCAAAAACTAAAATCCAGATGGACGTGGTAGTACTCCTAAATCCAGACGGTGGTGCTACTAGTACTAGTAGCAGTACTACCAATGTAGTAGTAGGAGTACTAGCACTGTACTATCCGTTGGTCAAATTATTACGTGTTGCTCCTCACAGTGAAGTGACAAGACCCTGCACCGGAGATGACACCTGAGTATAGGCGCCGTGTTCGGCATACCATAGTCAGCCTCACCGTCTGCAGTCACTATCATCATGGCTGTAGAGCTAGCCTGCTTACAACTAGCCCTGTTCGACATAATTTCCCGTGCGTAGATGCCCGTGCATTGCATGGAACACCAAGATTGGGGGTGGACGGCTCCGGCAGCGGCCATCTCGCCAGATTTTTCCACGACCTTCTACTCCTAGATGTGGTGGGGAGGAGATGAGACTGATTGTGAGAGACAAGGAGTTGTTTGTAAATAGGGAACAAGTGCGGGCATCTTTTTGCAAAAATGGAGAAGCTTGGTTTGTATGCGTCAGATCTAGATCCGACGGCTATTGGTGAAAGATGGGAGGCACAACATCATCACCAACTCAGGACCTGTTTGATTCACATGATTTTGAAAACGCAGGAATAGCCAAATAGGACACGGCAATATTACAAGTTTCAACCTGATATTACAAATGTTAGGAGTAATGCTGCACCTGCAAAGAGGGAATTACTAGGAAGTTTACGTAAGAACTTTCGTTACTTTAGGTGGATGCAGCATTATCGTACAAACTAAAATCCACCGCCCTGACAAGTCACTAATGGGCAAATAAGTTTTCGAGTCTCTGGCCACTTGGTGTTTCAAAAACAAATTTAGCTTCTGCAGAGAAATGAGCTCCACCGTGTACCCGCGCGGGTGTGGTTGGGCACGAAGCGTGAGTACGTGCACAGTGCACCTATTCTCTTCTTGTATACGTACACCACCTACGTGGGGTTGTGTGAGAGAGATACAAACCTAGAGAGATATAGTGTGTGGGTTCTTGAGAGTTTTTTTTATGGGGGGAGTCAATCAAAAAATTTAACATATGCAATGTGTGTGAAATAGAGTCCTAGATATAACATATATATAGAGGGGCGATCCACGAGAAGAGAGTGGAGGTATCATCGGCTTGAGGTGTCCATAGAATCGAAGAGAGGGAGGATGTGTGTGTGTGTGCGCGCGCGCGATCGATAAAGAGTGCAATCGAATTTGTGTGTGCCCATGTCAAAGATATAGAGTGGCTGGCCTACTGGAACGTGAGATGGGACATGTGCAGTTTGTCTCTGTGGCATGGATACCTACCTGCAGCGCTCGACTATCGATGTGTGGTGGGGGAAGAGGGAGGCCCAATTAACTATAGAGGTACAATGGCTGGTATATGTGTGGAGGAGGAGAGAGGCCTACCTCATGTATTAAGGAGATCGATCTGCCTCATGTATTAAGGGAGATCGATCGGCATCCATGCATATGTGCAGGAGATGAATAAGGTTGGGAGAGAGACATAGCTAGAGTGTTGGAGGGGGTGGTAGTGGAGTTGCTTCTAACAAATGGTGGGATAGGCTTGCTAGACAAACGGAGGGCACGCCCGCAATATCAATAAGAGAGGAGATGGCTGCTTGTTGTCTGTGCACGTGCGTGTGAGAGACGGGTCAGGAGGCATGCACGAATGATGAGGCGGGACGATGTGCCTGTGGTAAGCAGACGTAACTACATAGGAAGATCAATCACCCTTTGTAAGATAAAGGAGAGACATAACTTGTGAGGTACGTCGATCGATGGGGGGGATAGTTAAAGTCGATCTAGGTATATGTTGGGAGATCGATCGGTATACATGCATGTGTGTGTTAGAAGCAAATGAGGCACGAGGAGAAGGATAGAGAGAGAGGGATGCATGTAGGAGGTGGTACAAGAGGCATACTATATCGAGGGGGAGGAGTGTGCGAGTACGAGAACGATGAAAAGAGTGGTGGGAGTGAGGCATGGACGGTGACAAGAGAAGAGGGGAAGCTTGTGTTTGTGCTAGGCACACCTGGCTAGAGAGGCATATCGATCGATGTGTGCCATAAAGAAGGAGCTGGGGGGCCTACACACACCGTGGGTGAACGACCTAAAGTGAAAAGACGAATTTGCGCAATGGAGCTAGAGAATGTTGAGGGAGGGTGAGAGGGATCCGGGCGTGTGCATGCATAAGAGAAAGTTAGCGCTAGCTACAAGGATAAGAGGGTTGTGTGGGTGTAAAAGATGAATAGAGATCATATATACTTCATTATAAAAAGCGAATTCGGATATTTGAAGAATTTATCATAGTGTTTCAAACCGACGGATGTGTGAATATATATAACGGTGATACACATGGTGTGGTTATGAACATGGTATACTACATTTAATATGTTTTATCTCTACTCCTATAAAAAAAACAGAGTTGTTGATGATGGTGTGCCTGCCATCCTGCATTATAGGCCGTCTAATTTGTATCTAGCGAATAGCAAGGAAACTATGATGGTTGAAGTTGGCAACAATCATGATTGTAGTTTCTTATTGAAATAGAGAAACGAAATCAAATTTAGTTCGAATTGCAGCGGTAGTATAGACATTTGGAATGCACTAAAATGTTGGTATGAGTAGGTTACACGCATTATACAGCAAGCGAAAAAATTTAATCGGACATAACATGGATTCATACTCCCTCCTTCCATCTATATAGGGCGTAATGAGATTTTTAAGACCGCCTTTGACTATTAACAAGATTAATAGTACATGATGAAGGAAATATGCCCTAGAGGCAATAATAAAGTTATTATTTATTTCCTTATATCATGATAAATGTTTATTATTCATGCTAGAATTGTATTAACCGGAAACATAATACATGTGTGAATACATAGACAAACGGAGTATCACTAGTATGCCTCTACTTGACTAGCTCGTTAATCAAAGATGGTTATGTTTCCGAACCATGAACAAAGAGTTGTTATTTGATTAACGGGATCACATCATTAGGTGAATGATCTGATTGACATGACCCATTCCATTAGCTTAGCACCCGATCGTTTAGTATGTTGCTATTGCTTTCTTCATAACTTATACATGTTCCTATGACTATGAGATTTGCAACTCCCGTTTGCCGGAGGAACACTTTGTGTGCTACCAAACGTCACAACGTAAATGGGTGATTATAAAGGTACTCTACAGGTGTCTCCAAAGGTACATGTTGGGTTGGCGTATTTCGAGATTAGGATTTGTCACTCCGATTGTCGGAGAGGTATCTCTGGGCCCTCTCGGTAATGCACATCACATAAGCCTAGCAAGCATTGCAACTAATGAGTTAGTTGCGAGATGATGTATTACGGAACGAGTAAAGAGACTTGCCGGTAACGAGATTGAACTAGGTATTGAGATACCGACGATCGAATCTCGGGCAAGTAACATACCGATGAGAAAGGGAACAACGTATGTTGTTATGCGGTCTGACCGATAAAGATCTTCGTAGAATATGTAGGAGCCAATATGAGCATCCAGGTTCCGCTATTGGTTATTGACCGGAGACGTGTCTCGGTCATGTCTACATTGTTCTCGAACCCGTAGGGTCCGCACGCTTAAGGTTTCGACGACAGTTATATTATGAGTTTATGAGTTTTGATGTACCGAAGTTAGTTCAGAGTCCCGGATGTGATCATGGACATGACGAGGAGTCTCGAGATGGCCGAGACATAAAGATTGATATATTGGACGGCTATATTCGGACACCGGAAGTGTTCCGGGTGATTTCGGAGAAAACCGGAGAGGCGGAGGGTTACCGGAACCCCCCCGGGAGAAGTAATGGGCCATATGGGCCTTAGTGGAGAGAGAGAGGGGCAGCCAAAGGTGGGCCGCGCGCCTCCTCCCCCCTGGTCCGAATTGGACTAGGAGAGGGGGGGTGGTGCCCCCCTTTCCTTCTCCCTCCCCACTTCTTTCCCCCTCCTAGTAGGAGTCCTACTCCTACTAGGAGGACTCCTCCTACTAGGAGGAGGACTCCTCCTTGGCGCGCCATAGGGGCCGGCCGGCCTCCTCCCCTTGATCCTTTATATACGGGGGCAGGGGCACCCCTAGACACACAAGTCGATCCACGTGATCATATTCTCAGCCGTGTGCGGTGCCCCCTTCCACCATAATCCTCGATAATATTGTAGCGGTGCTTAGGCGAAGCCCTGAGACGATAGTACATCAAGATCGTCACCACGCCGTCGTGCTGACGGAACTCTTCCCCGACACTTTGCTGGATCGGAGTCCGGGGATCGTCATCGAGCTGAACGTGTGCTAAAACTCGGAGGTGCCGTAGTTTCGGTGCTTGATCGGTCGGGCCGTGAAGACGTACGACTACATCAACCGCGTTGTGCTAACGCTTCCGCTGTCGGTCTACAAGGGTACGTAGATCACACTCTCCCCTCTCGTTGCTATGCATCACCATGATTTTGCGTGTGCGTAGGAATTTTTTTGAAATTACTACGTTCCCCAACAGTGGCATCAGAGCCTAGGTTTTATATGTTGATGTTATATGCACGAGTAGAACACAAGTGAGTTGTGGGCGATATAAGTCATACTACTTACCAGCATGTCATACTTTGGTTCGGCGGTATTGTTGGACGAAGCGGCCCGGACCGACATTACGCATACGCTTACGCGAGACCGGTTCTCCCGACGTGCTTTGCACATAGGTGGCTTACGGGTGACAGTTTCTCCAACTTTAGTTGAACCGAGTGTGGCTACGCCCGGTCCTTGCGAAGGTTAAAACAGCACCAACTTGACAAACTATCGTTGTGGTTTTGATGCGTAGGTAAGATTGGTTCTTGCTTAAGCCCGTAGCAGCCACGTAAAACTTGCAACAACAAAGTAGAGGACGTCTAACTTGTTTTTGCAGGGCATGTTGTGATGTGATATGGTCAAGACATGATGCTAAATTTTATTGTATGAGATGATCATGTTTTGTAACCGAGTTATCGGCAACTGGCAGGAGCCATATGGTTGTCGCTTTATTGTATGCAACGCAATCGCGCTGTAATGCTTTACTTTATCACTAAGCGGTAGCGATAGTCATGGAAGCATAAGATTGGCGAGACGACAACGATGCTACGATGGAGATCAAGGTGTTGCGCCGGTGACGATGGTGATCACGACGGTGCTTCGAAGATGGAGATCACAAGCACAAGATGATGATGGCCATATCATATCACTTATATTGATTGCATGTGATGTTTATCTTTTATGCATCTTATCTTGCTTTGATAGACGGTAGCATTATAAGATGATCTCTCACTAATTATCAAGAAGTGTTCTCCCTGAGTATGCACCATTGCGAAAGTTCTTCATGCTGAGACACCACGTGATGATTGGGTGTGATAGGCTCTACGTTCAAATACAACGGGTGCAAAACAGTTGCACACGCGGAATACTCAGGTTATACTTGACGAGCCAAGCATATACAGATATGGCCTCGGAACACGGAGACCAAAAGGTCGAGCGTGAATCATATAGTAGATATGATCAACATAATGATGTTCACCAATGAAACTACTCCATCTCACGTGATGATCGGACATGGTTTAGTTGATTTGGATCACGTAATCACTTAGAGGATTAGAGGGATGTCTATCTAAGTGGGAGTTCTTTAAGTAAATTAATTGAAACTAAATTTATCATGAAACTTAGTACCTGATAGTATCTTGCTTGTTTATGCTTGACTGTAGATAGATGGCTCGTGCTGTTGTTCCGTTCAATTTTAATGCGTTCCTTGAGAAAGCAAAGTTGAAAGATGATGGTAGCAATTACACGGACTGGGTCCGTAACTTGAGGATTATCCTCATTGCTGCATAGAAGAATTACGTCCTGGAAGCACTGCTGGGTTACAGGCCTGCTGCTGGAGCAACACCAGATGTTATGAACGTCTGGCAGAGCAAAGCTGATGACTACTCGATAGTTCAGTGTTCCATGCTTTACGGCTTAGAATCGGGACTTCAACGACGTTTTGAACATCATGGAGCATATGAGATGTTCCAGGAGTTGAAGTTAATATTTCAAGCAAATGCCCGGATTGAGAGATATGAAGTCTCCAATAAGTTCTATAGCTGCAAGATGGAGGAGAACAGTTCTGTCAGTGAGCATATACTCAAAATGTCTGGGTATAATAATCACTTGATTCAATTGGGAGTTAATCTTCCAGATGATTGCGTCATTGACAAAATTCTCCAATCACTGCCACCAAGCTACAAGAGCTTCGTGATGAACTATAATATGCAAGGGATGAATAAGACTATTCCCGAGCTCTTCCCAATGCTGAAAGCTGCGGAGGTGGAAATCAAGAAGGAGCATCAAGTGTTGATGGTCAACAAGACCACTAGTTTCAAGAAAAAGGGCAAAGGGAAGAAGAAGGGGAACTTCAAAAAGAACAGCAAGCAAGTTGCTACTCAAGAGAAGAAACCCAAACCTGGACCTAAGCCTGAAACTGAGTGCTTCTACTGCAAGCAGACTGGTCACTGGAAGCGGAACTGCCCCAAGTATTTGGCGGATAAGAAGGATGGCAAGGTGAACAAAGGTATATGTGATATACATGTTATTGATGTGTACCTTACTAATGCTCGCAGTAGCACCCGGGTATTTGATACTGGTTCTGTTGCTAATATTTGCAACTCGAAACAGGGACTATGGATTAAGCAAAGATTGGCTAAGGACGAGGTGACGATGCGCGTGGGAAACGGTTCCAAAGTCGATGTGATCGTAGTCGGCACGCTACCTCTACATCTACCTTCGGGATTAATATTAGACCTAAATAATTGTTATTTGGTGCTAGTGTTAAGCATGAACATTATATCTGGATCTTGTTTGATGCAAGACGGTTATTCATTTAAATCTGAGAATAATGGTTGTTCTATTTATATGAGTAATATCTTTTATGGTCATGCACCCTTAAAGAGTGGTCTATTTTTATTGAATCTCGATAGTAGTGACACACATATTCATAGTGTTGAAGCCAAAAGATGCAGAGTTGATAATGATAGTGCAACTTATTTGTGGCACTGCCGTTTGGGTCATATCGGTATAAAGCGCATGAAGAAACTCCATACTGATGGGCTTTTGGAACCACTTGATTATGAATCACTTGGTACTTGCGAACCGTGCCTTATGGGTAAGATGACAAAAACACCGTTCTCCGGTACTATGGAGAGAGCAACAGATTTGTTGGAAATCATACATACAGATGTATGTGGTCCGATGAACGTTGAGGCTCGTGGCGGATATCGTTATTTTCTCACCTTCACAGATGACTTAAGCAGATATGGGTATATCTACTTAATGAAACACAAGTCTGAAACATTTGAAAAGTTCAAAGAATTTCAGAGTGAAGTTGAAAATCATCATAACAAGAAAATAAAATTGCTACGATCTGATCGTGGAGGAGAATATTTGAGTTACGAGTTTGGTGTACATTTGAAAAAATTGTGGAATTGTTTCGCAACTCACGCCACCTGGAACACCACAGCGTAATGGTGTGTCCGAACGTCGTAATCGTACTTTACTAGATATGGTGCGATCTATGATGTCTCTTACTGATTTACCGCTATCGTTTTGGGGATACGCTCTAGAGACGGCCGCATTCACGTTAAATAGGGCACCATCAAAATCCGTTGAGACGACGCCTTATGAACTGTGGTTTGGCAAGAAACCAAAGTTGTCATTTCTAAAAGTTTGGGGCTGCGATGCTTATGTGAAAAAGCTTCAACCTGATAAGCTCGAACCCAAATTGGAGAAATGTGTCTTCATAGGATATCCAAAGGAAACTATTGGATACACCTTATATCACAGATCTGAAGGCAAGACTTTTGTTGCTAAATTCAGAAACTTTCTGGAGAAGGAGTTTCTCTCGAAAGAAGTGAGTGGGAGGAAAGTAGAACTTGATGAGGTAATTGTACCTACTCCCTTATTGGAAAGTAGTACATCACAAAAACCTATTTCTGTGACACCTACACCAGTTAGTGAGGAAGCTAATGATGATGATCATGAAACTTCAGAACAAGATACTACTGAACCTCGTAGATCAACCAGAGTGAGATCCGCGCCAGAGTGGTACGGTAGTCCTGTTCTGGAAGTCATGCTACTAGATCATGATGAACCTACGAACTATGAAGAAGCGATGGTGAGCCCAGATTCCGCAAAATGGATTGAAGCCATGAAATCTGAGATGGGATCCATGTATGAGAACAAAGTATGGACTTTGGTTGACTTGCCCGATGATCGGCAAGCAATTGAGAATAAATGGATCTTCAAGAAGAAGACTGACGCTGACGGAAATATTACTGTCTACAAAGCTCGACTTGTCGCAAAAGGTTTTCGGCAAGTTCAAGGGATTGACTACGATGAGACCTTCTCACCCGTAGCGATGCTTAAGTCTGTCCGAATCATGTTAGCAATTGCCGCATTTTATGATTATGAAATTTGGCAGATGGATGTCAAAATTGCATTCCTGAATGGATTTCTGGAAGAAGAGTTGTATATGATGCAACCAGAAGGTTTTGTCGATCCAAAGGGCGCTAACAAAGTGTGCAAGCTCCAGCGATCCATTTATGGACTGGTGCAAGCCTCTCAGAGTTGGAATAAATGCTTTGATAGTGTGATCAAAGCATTTGGTTTTATACAGACTTTTGGAGAAGCCTCTATTTACAAGAAAGTGAGTGGGAGCTCTGTAGCATTTCTGATATTATATGTGGATGACATATTACTAATTGGAAATGATATAGAATTTCTGGATAGCATAAAGGGATACTTGAATAAGAGTTTTTCAATGAAAGACCTCGGTGAAGCTGCTTACATATTAGGCATTAAGATCTATAGAGATAGATCAAGACGCTTAATTGGACTTTCACAAAGCACATACCTTGACAAAGTTTTGAAGAAGTTCAAAATGGATCAAGCAAAGAAAGGGTTCTTGCCTGTGTTACAAGGTGTGAAGTTGAGTAAGACTCAATGCCCGACCACTACAGAAGATAGAGAGAAAATGAAAGATGTTCCCTATGCTTCAGCCATAGGCTCTATCATGTATGCAATGCTGTGTACCAGACCTGATGTGTGCCTTGCTATAAGTCTAGCAGGGAGGTACCAAAGTGATCCAGGAGTGGATCACTGGACAGTGGTCAAGAACATCCTGAAATACCTGAAAAGGACTAAGGATATGTTTCTCATATATGGAGGTGACAAAGAGCTCATCCTAAAAGGTTGCGTTGATGCAAGCTTTGACACTGATCCGGACGATTCTAAATCGCAAACCGGATACGTGTTTACATTAAATGGTGGAGCTGTCAGTTGGTGCAGTTCTAAACAAAGCGTTGTGGCGGGATCTACATGTGAAGCAGAGTACATAGCTGCTTCGGAAGTAGCAAATGAAGGAGTCTGGATGAAGGAGTTCATATCCGATCTAGGTGTCATACCTAGTGCATCGGGTCCAATGAAAATCTTTTGTGACAATACTGGTGCAATTGCCTTGGCAAAGGAATCCAGATTTCACAAGAGAACCAAGCACATCAAGAGATGCTTCAATTCCATCCGGGATCTAGTCCAGGTGGGAGACATAGAGATTTGCAAGATACATACGGATCTGAATGTTGAAGACCCGTTGACTAAGCCTCTTCCACAAGCAAAACATGGTCAGCACCAAGGCTCCATGGGTGTTAGAATCATTACTGTGTAATCTAGATTATTGACTCTAGTGCAAGTGGGAGACTGAAGGAAATATGCCCTAGAGGCAATAATAAAGTTATTATTTATTTCCTTATATCATGATAAATGTTTATTATTCATGCTAGAATTGTATTAACCGGAAACATAATACATGTGTGAATACATAGACAAACGGAGTGTCACTAGTATGCCTCTACTTGACTAGCTCGTTAATCAAAGATGGTTATGTTTCCTAACCATGAACAAAGAGTTGTTATTTGATTAACGGGATCACATCATTAGGTGAATGATCTGATTGACATGACCCATTCCATTAGCTTAGCACCCGATTGTTTAGTATGTTGCTATTGCTTTCTTCATAACTTATACATGTTCCTATGACTATGAGATTATGCAACTCCCGTTTGCCGGAGGAACACTTTGTGTGCTACCAAACGTCACAACGTAAATGGGCGATTATAAAGGTACTCTACAGGTGTCTCCAAAGGTACATGTTGGGTTGGCGTCTTTCGAGATTAGGATTTGTCACTCCGATTGTCGGAGAGGTATCTCTGGGCCCTCTCGGTAATGCACCTCACATAAGCCTTGCAAGCATTGCAACTAATGAGTTAGTTGCGAGATGATGTATTACGGAATGAGTAAAGAGACTTGCCGGTAACGAGATTGAACTAGGTATTGAGATACCGACGATCGAATCTCGGGCAAGTAACATACCGATGACAAAGGGAACAACGTATGTTGTTATGCGGTCTGACCGATAAAGATCTTCGTAGAATATGTAGGAGCCAATATGAGCATCCAGGTTCCGCTATTGGTTATTGACCGGAGACGTGTCTCGGTCATGTCTACATTGTTCTCGAACCCGTAGGGTCCGCACGCTTAAGGTTTCGATGACAGTTATATTATGAGTTTATGAGTTTTGATGTACCGAAGTTAGTTCGGAGTCCCGGATGTGATCACAGACATGACGAGGAGTCTCGAAATGGTCGAGACATAAAGATTGATATATTGGACGGCTATATTCGGACACCGGAAGTGTTCCGGGTGATTTCGGAGAAAACCGGAGAGCCGGAGGGTTACCGGAACCCCCCGGGAGAAGTAATGGGCCATATGGGCCTTAGTGGAGAGAGAGAGGGGCAGCCAAAGGTGGGCCGCGCGCCTCCTCCCCCCCTGGTCCGAATTGGACTAGGAGAGGGGGGGCGGCGCCCCCCTTTCCTTCTCCCTCCCCACTTCTTTCCCCCTCCTAGTAGGAGTCCTACTCCTACTAGGAGGAGGACTCCTCCTTGGCGCGCCATAGGGGCCGGCCGGCCTCCTCCCCTTGATCCTTTATATACGGGGGCAGGGGCACCCCTAGACACACAAGTTGATCCACGTGATCATATTCTCAGCCGTGTGCGGTGCCCCCTTCCACCATAATCCTCGATAATATTGTAGCGGTGCTTAGGCGAAGCCCTGCGACGATAGTACATCAAGATCGACACGACGCCGTCGTGCTGACGGAACTCTTCCCCGACACTTTGCTGGATCGGAGTCCGGGGATCGTCATCGAGCTGAACGTGTGCTAAAACTCGGAGGTGCTGTAGTTTCGGTGCTTGATCGGTCGGGCCATGAAGACGTACGACTACATCAACCGCGCGTCTACAAGGGTACGTAGATCACACTCTCCCCTCTCATTGCTATGCATCACCATGATTTTGCGTGTGCGTAGGAAATTTTTTGAAATTACTACGTTCCCCAACACATGGCATGCACAATGTGAAAATTATATCATTGAAAGAACCTTTCACAGACGAATTTAACGGTGTGCTTTGTGTAAGTTGCATGTCATGTATCATTGCTCTAATATTTGGTCAAAGTTAGCATCGGAAAACGCATTAGGCCCTATATAGATGGAAGGAGGGAGTAGCTTTGAATAGCATTTGTATAGTAAAACGGGGCAAGACTCTCTCTTTGTGTGGTGTGAATAGTTTTATTTTTTCGTTTTCTTTTTGGTTGAGGGAAGTGCGAATTGATTTGGTACGTACAAGTACAATATTACTACACGTTAGGCTTGTCCCTAAAATTCAACCCGCGTCTTATTATATCCCGAAAATTCAGATATCGTGCTCCCAAAACTTGCGCCTTCACAACCCGTGCCTTGCTATCCCGAAATTACAACGCGCGCGAAAACTCCCTCCAGCTGCCAAATCCCGACACGTGAAATCCCCCTTCTAACCCTGAGCCAAAAGGGCCACTAGTTCAAATCGGTGGGGGGTACTTTTGTAACACACCCTACATTTTGGACAAGCGCGTTCCTAAGTCATGCTTCACCCCCTCCCATCGCCCCCTTTTCGCCATTCGAAATCCCATGCCGGCATAACCTCTTCGCTCCAGCCGTGAAACCCCACCCTTCTCCGTCCGCCACGTCACCGCTGCCCAGCCGGAGCCTCTTCCCCGACGACGTCATCCAGCGCAACAGCTCGACGTCCCTCGTCCACATCCCCGGATGAGGATCCGTCGTCCATCTCACCGTCCCGCCGGTTCAGCCGCCCCGTCCTCCACCTCCAAGGAGCTGCTCCGATGATCACCTCGTCTATCGTGGCTGCTCCATCCCTATAGCGCCGCCTTAACCTGCTCCACCAGAACCGCAACATCCTCACCGACTCCTCGGACGAAGCCGAGGCCTACTCGGCGCCACCAAAGAGGTTGTACACTCATCACATCGCACCTTCTCCTTAACTCGACCTCCCGGCGCCGACAGTGCTCCATCCCGCACCCCCATGGAGCGGCTACCTTGAAGCCGGCGCCGCAGGCGACATCTCCACGGCGGCTCTCCCCCAGTGCGAGGCCCCTTCGGCGGCGGCGTCCATACCAGCCGGATCTGCTGCTGCTGCTCTGACTCTCGCTCGATCGCTCGCTCGCCCAGCTACTGCTGCTGCTACTCTCCCCCTCGCTCGTGCTGCTGCTCTGCTCCGATTAAGCCACACTTCAGTCAACTGAATCGACTTTTGGGTCAGTCGATTTTCAGGGGTTGGGGGGCTCGCCGGAGTTAAGGAAGAACCACCCGCAGTGGGGACTGGGGCTCACCGGAGAGGTACCCCACTATCTATCTTAGGGTTCAGGGTGGGGTGGGGGGCCTAGAGGGCTGGCGAGTTGTTTCGGGGCGGCGGTGGCGAGTTGTTTCAGGGCGGCGATGCGGCGCTGGGGCCGGCGGTTCGGCCGGTGGTGGCTGGCGGCTCAGGGGGGTGCAGGTTGAAGATGAACTGCAGGCCCTCCCTAAACTACATGTCAAGTGCCTCTCTGCTACCATTGCGTTCAGTTTCGACAGTAGCATTCAGATTCCACAGTAAATTTCAGTTTCGGCAGTTAAGTTTAGAGTCAACAGTTTTTACCTCATCTGTTGTAGTCAGGTGGTTTTTGGTGATGTTAATTTTACATCCATTTTACATCATCTATTGGAGATGCTATTAGAATCCCACTTGAGATTGACGATGTCTGTCTTGTGCTACTTTAGCCTTGACGTCTTACGGCTCACCGGAGCTGCTCCAACGACAGAACGATCCGTCACAACAAAGCAGTGCCCTGGACGCCATCTACAGATTCCTCAGATCTTCCTCCACACCTCCGACAGCCACCTCTGCCTCAACTGCTTCAGCGACCAACCCAATGATGCTGAGGTCGACACGGCTATGACAAAGAGGTTGTACACTTGTTGCATCACTTATTACTATACATTCACGTCGATCCATTAGGGCTATTTTGGTTCAACGGAAAAACATCGATCCACTGGTTGTTACCATCACTCTAAATTTCTGCATGCTCTCCTTACATAATCTCACCATATTTTTTTGTATGCATGTCAGATATTGTACACAGTCATGCTGAACATGTAGAGAAAAAGAGAAGAGTTTTGTGGCGCAAGACAATGTCATGCAGACATCACTCCATGGTGGGTTCAATGGCAAACCCTCCCCTCCCCTCTCCAGATTGTAATCCAGAGGAAGATATCTGTTCTGAGGCGGATTCAGACGCCGCTGACCACTCCTATCAACCCCCCAAGGTGTTTGCTCTACCTTGGCATGATGAAGTTAGTCATATCATGCATATGTTGCCTTGCAGTGCCTACTTTTAACATCACATATGTCATCTGCTTAGTTTAGACATGTTCTGTAATGCCACCTATTTAGTTTCTATAACATATATGGGAATTATGCAGTCTCATGTCTTTTAGCCAGCCATAATATATGTGAAATGTGCAATGCCATCCTGTTTAACTAGGCATCATATATTTGAATGATATCTTGCCCATCCTTTTCTTCATTACATTTCCATTTGTCAACAATGTTTGTACATTAAACTACTCTTCCTGTGAATCAGCCATTTGGGTGGGAGATGGAAAAATCTGGAGTGAAAACAAGGCCTTCAGAGCAGACAGTGCTACCTGTCAAAGCAGATCTCTTGTTGGGTCCCGATAGCTCCTCGGAGATGGATTCGGAGACAGATGACCAGTCCTATTCCCCCATTGAGGTGTATGCTCTAACTTGGCACGGTTATACTGCTCATATCATGCATACGGTGTCTTGCATTGCATAGTTTAGACATCATATACACAATATTCAACACCATGTTCTTAGTTCAGACATCATATCGAATGCCCCCTGTTTAGCATATAAATCACATATGTGAATTAAATGATGTGATCCTAATTACTTAGATAACATGTAGGTGAATTATGTCATGCGATCCTGTTTAGTTATTCATCATATCTTTGAATTATGTTATGCTATGCTAATCAGTTTAGATAGACATCATATATGTGAAATTATGTCATGCTATCCGTTTTAGTTAAACAATATACATGTCAACTATTTCATGCCCTCTTTTTTCCACACTATCTATTGCATCTGTCTCTCATACAATATCTGTACATTCAACTATGTTTCCTGTTTATCAGCCATTTGAATTGGAGCGGGTGATGCCAGTATCTAGAGGACTAAAAACACGGTCTTCAAAGAAAATAGTGCTACCTCTTGGTGGAGATAGCACCCCGGTTGTACATGCACAAGAACCAGCCCTACCACACATAACCCAAACTCTCGCAGATTGTACCCCTACTACGATGGACAGAGAACCAGCTTCACCCAATCTAACCCCAACCCCAGCCGATAGTAACCCAGTTCCTGTTGACACAACACCATCTCCACCACAGAGCTCCCAAACCAGAGCGGTTAGTAAGGCAGCTCCAGTGCCCATAGGGCCAGTACTATCACGGCGAACCCCAACTCCACCAGCTAGTACGCCTATTCCTGTGGAGGAAGCACAACTAGCTAGTCGTAGTTTAGCATCTATCGCATTTGATGTTGTTAAATCATATGTGCATATCTTCCCATCTTGGAAATATTATACTGAAGATGAAGGAAAATGCCAGTTGCAGGTGTTTGTCCAGGATTTATGTGTAAGTAATGTTATTCATGACAATTACTTTGCTTCGTCCCATACATCCTACCTCCATGATGGTTATAATACAACAAATTTTCCCATTTTTCTCTATATTGAAGGACCGATTTGGAAACTCGGGATGAGGTACCCTGTGCTAATACCTCTGCTATCTTCAAGAATGCTTGGTGGCAGTATCAAAATTACCTGAAGAAAACGTACTTCACCGGCAAAGGAACTCATCAAATTCCCTTACGTTCTCATGAGACACATTTACTAGACGATGACTGGGAACGCCTTGTTCTGTACTGGTCCCGAACCAAGAATGTGGTAAGGTCTATGAGCTCATTTTCTATTTTTAAGTATTATATTCTTGCGTCTTACTGTGATCTGTTCATGTAGAACAAGTGCCTAAACCTGAAGAACAACTGTTCTAATTTAAGATTCCATTGCTACCATAGGACATAGATATATGTTTGTTTGATGCTTTTATTATGTACTAGTACTTGGCAATAGAAGACTTGGTAGTTTAATCCTGTCCACCTTACTAATGAACTGGTTCACCGAAATGAGTTTCATATACTAGTACATGCTAAACTTGTTATGTGTCTGCTTGTTTCTTCTTTTAGAATGCTGACAGAATATTGGGGAAGAGTGCCTTATTAAGCAATGGTAAAGGAAGTAATGCAGATAAGGTTCAGGATAGTGACACATCCTGTCTTGGTTTATTGTTGGAGTTACTGGCCACTACTGCTTGCACAAGCTATTCAAACTCGCTGTCTGAATCAGTTTGGTTTCTTGAGTCTCAACTACAAGCTGAAAGACATCGATCAGCTGTGCTGCGACAAGAAGCGGAAGGACTGCGGAAGTCCCTGGAGCATTCAGATGCATACTTTCTGGTGCAACAGCAAGCGTTGGAGGATTTTAGCGCCAAACAGGACAAAGCTAATCAGCTTGCTTATTGCCAGCATGGTGGATACCCAGGATAACGTTTCTTGAGCTCTTCTGAAGTTGTTTCAGTTATGCTCTTGTTTTGCTGCCGCGTTTATTTGCACTGGTGGCCAATTTTGACGGCCAGTGTATATGATATGCTGCTTTGTTCCCTATATTTTCACTGGCGGCGAACTTTGATGCCCAGTGGATGTAATATGTGTAATAGCCGTGATAGCCTAGCGTTAGTTGCTTGCTTATTTATTTCCTTGTTGTCTTGTTTATTTGTTTCTTGTAGTCATTGAAGTTCTTTTTCCGCGGTTAACTAGTGGCTGCAATAACCTATTTTTTAAAACTAAGCCACAATAACCATGGGCTAATATTTACTGTAGTGACACTAGGCCTCCTACGGGCCGTAGAAACAGTGGGCCTTCTACGGGCCGTAGAAACAGTAGGCCTTCTACGGGCCGTAGAAACAATGGGCCTTCTATGGGCCGTATCATCAATGGGCCTTATACAGGTCGTATTATGGCCGTAAACGGGCTAGAGTTGGAATCGTCCGTTCATGGGCCGACCGTAATGGGCCATCGTTAATAGGCCGTATTTGATGACGCTATGAAAACGGCCCAACGTATTAACAGACCACAAACGGGCCGACTATAACCACGGGCTGAATTTGGCCCACAAGCAGAAAATGACAGTAACGAGCCATAAGTAAACAAATGCTGGAAATGAGCCCAAGAATAAATGGGCTCTGAGAAGGCCGAAAGATAACATGGGATGGAAACGGCCCAACGGAATAACGGGCCGTTAATGGGTGTAAAGTGATACACTGTTCATTACAGGCCAGTTTCACCACGGGCCGTTAATAGGCCAAGAGTTACATAGGGCCTCATATGGGCCGAAAGACGTCATGGGCCATACATGGGCCAGAAGTGAAAACGGGCTGGAATCATATTGGATGGCCCAGATGACGCTACTGCGCCTAATTCGGATAGGGCGTAACGGGCCTTGGGTTAGCGGGCTATAAATGGGCTATATGCGAACAGGCCGTTAACAGGCTTTCCATGGGCCGGCCCGCCACCTCTTGACCAAGTCAAACGGGCCGGCCTTTTCACAGGAATGGGCCTCTATTGGGCCGTGCCACGTGTCGACGTATCATAGGCGCCTTCCGTCCAATGAGTGGTTGACATCTGTCCCAACGATGAGCCGACACGTGTATCCTCCAGCCAATGATGATTTTACACGTGGAAAATCCCCATTGGTCGGGGCTGCTAACGGGTTATCAGATCCAAAACCCGACCCGATAGCTTAACAGCGTTCCGTTACGGTGGATGCCACATGTCGGTCACCCTTGATGAAAGCACTTCTGTGACGCGCAATTTATCGTCATGGAAGTGGACACTTCCGTGATGATAATTTTGGTAATGTCATGGAACACTTCTACGACAGCACAGGTATGACTATCTTGATTCTGTCATAAATTTGTCATGGATGTACATGCATGACCAAAAAAGCGACCTACTGTGACAAACACGTATCATCACGAAAGTGTATTTTTTTGTGGTGATAACATATATATCAAATATACCTTTCACTTTGCCATCCTTCTTCTCGGCCAAATATTTAGGGCAGTTCCGCTTCCAGTGACCAGTCCCTTTGCAGTAGAAGCACTCAGTCTCAGGCTTAGGTCCAGACTTGGGTTTCTTCACTTGATTAACAATTGGCTTGCTGTTCTTCTTGAAGTTCCCCTTCTTCCCTTCACCCTTTTGTTGAAACTGGTGGTCTTGTTGACCATCAACACTTGATGCTCCTTCTTGATTTCTACCTCCGCAGCCTTTAGCATTGCGAAGAGCTCAGGAATCGTCTTATCCATCCCTTGCATATTATAGTTCATCATGAAGCTCTTGTAGCTTGGTGGCAGTGATTGAAGAACTCTGTCAATGACACTATCGTCAGGAAGATTAACTCCTAGCTGAGTCAAGTGGTTGCGGTACCCAGACATTCTATGTATATGTTCACTGACATAACTATTCTCCTCCTACTTTGCAGCTGTAGAACTTATTGGAGACTTCATATCTCTCAATCCGGGCATTTGCTTGAAATATTAACTTCAACTCCTGGAACATCTCATATGCTCCATGACGTTCAAAACGTCGTTGAAGTCCCGGTTCTAAGCCGTAAAGCATGGCACACTGAACTATCGAGTAGTCATCAGCTTTGCTCTGCCAGGTGTTCACAACATCTGGTGTTGCTCCTGCAGCGGGTTTGTCAACTAGCAGTGCTTCCAGAACGTAATTCTTCTGTGCAGCAATGAGGATAATCCTCAAGTTACTGACCCAGTTCGTGTAGTGGCTACCATCATCTTTCAACTTAGCTTTCACTAGGAACGCAATAAAATTCAAGAGAACAACAGCACGGGCCATCTATCTACAACAACATAGACATGCAAAATACTATCAGGTACTAAGTTCATGATAAATTAAAGTTCAATCAATCAAATTACTTAAGAACTCCCACTTAGGTAGACATCTCTCTACTATATGATTCATGATCGACCTTTCGGTCTCAGTGTTCCGAGGCCATAAATGCATATGCTAGGCTCGTCAAGTTTAACCCGAGTATTCTGCATGTGCAAAACTGGGCTTGCACCCGTTGTATCTGAACATAGAGCTTATCACAGCCGATCATCACGTGGTGTCTCGGCACGACGAACTGTAGCAACGGTGCATACTCAGGGAGAACACTTATACCTTGAAATTTAGTGAGAGATCATCCTATAATGCTACCGCCAAACTAAGAAAAATAAGATGCATAAAGGATAAACATCACATGCAATCAATATAAGTGATATGATATGGCCATCATCATCTTGTGCCTTTGATATCCATCTCCAAAGCACTGTCATGATCACCATCGTCACCGGTTTGACACCTTGATCTCCATCGAAGCATCATTGTCGTCTCGCCAACTATTGCTTCTACGACTATCGCTACTGCTTAGTGATAAAGTAAAGCAATTACGTGGTGATTGCATTTCAGACAATAAAGCGACAACCATATGGCTCCTGCCAGTTGCCAATAACTTTGTTTAGAAAACATGATCATCTCATACAATAAAATTTAGCATCATGTCTTGACCATATCACATCACAACATGCCCTGCAAAAACAAGTTAGACGTCCTCTACTTTGTTGTTGCAAGTTTTACGTGGCTTCTACGGGCTCAGCGAGAACCGTTCTTACCTACGCATCAAAAACCACAATGCGGTATAGTGATTGCATTTTGATCTTTAGAAAGAACCCTGTTCATTGAATCCGATTGAACTAAAGTTGGAGAAACTAACACCCACCAGCCACCTGTGTGTGAAGCACGTCGGTAGAACCAGTCTCGCGTAAGCGTACGCGTAATGTCAGTCTGGGCCACTTCATCCAACAATAGCGCCGAATTAAGAAACAACTAGTCACGGCAAGCAATATGTTTATAGCCACGCCCACAACTCCTTTGTGTTCTACCCGTGAATATAACATCTACGCATAGACCTGGCTCGGATGCCACTGTTGGGGAACCCAGTAATTTCAAAAAAAATTCCTACGCACACGCAAGATCTATCATGGTGATGCATAGCAACGATAGGGGAAGAGTGTTGTCCACGTACCCTCGTAGACCGTAAGCGGAAGCGTTATGACAATGCGGTTGATGTAGTCGTACGTCTTCATGAAACGATCGATCCTAGTACCGAAAGTACGGCACCTCCGCGATCTGCACACGTTCGGCTCGGTGACGTCCCACGAACTCTTGATCCAACTGAGTGTCGAGGGAGAGCTTCGTTGGCATGAAGGCGTGATGACGGTGATGATGAAGCTACCGGCGCCGGGCTTTGCCTAAGCACTACGACGATATGACCGAGATGGATTATGGTGGAGGGGGGCACCGCACACGGCTAAGGAATCAATGATCAACTTGTGTGTTCTAGGGTGCCCCCTGCCCCTGTATATAAAGGAGCAAGGGGGGATGCCAGCCGGCCCTTGGGGCGCGCCAAGGAGGGGAGGAGTCCTCCTCCTAGTAGGAGTAGGACTCCCCGTTTCCTAGTCCAACTAGGAGGAGGAAGGGAGAATGAAGAAGAGGAGAAGGGAGAAGGAAAGGGGGCGCCCCCCCTTCCCTAGTCCAATTCAGACTAGAGGGGAGGGGCGCGCAGCCCTACCTTGGCCGGCCCTCGCTCTCTCCACTAAGGCCCATGTGGCCCATTAGTTCCCCCCGGGGGTTCCGATAACCCCCCGGCACTCCGATAATCATCCGGTGACCCCCAGAACTCATTCGGTGTCCGAATATAGTCATCCAATACATAAATCTTTATGTATCGACCATTTCGAGACTCCTTGTCATGTCTGTGAGCACATCCGAGACTCCGAACTACCTTCGGTACATCAAAACACATAAACTCATAATACCGATCGTCACCGAACGTTAAGCATGCGGACCCTACGGGTTCGAGAACTATGTAGACATGACCGAGACACGTCTCCCGTCAATAACCAATAGCGGAACCTAGATGTTCATATTGGCTCCCACATATTCTACGAAGATCTTTATCGGTGAAACCGCACAACAACATATGTTGTTCCCTTTGTCATCGGTATGTTACTTGCCCGAGATTCGATCATCAGTATCTCAATACCTAGTTCAATCTCGTTACCGGCAAGTCCCTTTACTCATTCCGTAATGCATCATCTCGCAACTAACTCAATAGTCACATTTCTTGCAAGGCTTATAGTGATGTGCATTACCGAGAGGGCCCAGAGATACCTCTTAGATACTCAGAGTGACAAATCCTAATCTCGATCTATGCCAATTCAACAAACACCATCGGAGACACCTGTAGAGCATCTTTATAGTCACCCAGTTACGTTGTGACGTTTGATAGCACACTAAGTGTTCCTCCAGTATTCGGGAGTTGCATGATCTCATAGTCATAGGAACATGTATAAGTTATGGAGAAAGAAATAGCAACAAACTAAACGATCATTGTGCTAAGCTAATGGATGGGTCAAGTAAATCACATCATTCTCTAATTATGTGATCCTGTTAATCAAATGACACCTCATGTCTATGGTTAGGAAACATAACCATCATTGATTCAACGAGCTAGTCAAGTAGAGGCATACTAGTGACATTCTGTTTGTCTATGTATTCACACATGTACTAAGTTTCCGGTTAATACAATTCTAGCATGAATAATAAACATTTATCATGAGGAAATATAAATAACAACTTTATCATGTACTAAGGAAATATAAATAACAACTTTATTATTGCCTCTAGGGCATATTTCCTTCAACTGCAACGTATCATGTTGCAGGATATTTCCTACGACGAGTGAGTTTTGTTGTTGGGTTACGGTCTACACTCAACCTGCCGAATGCGTTGATGGGACTCCACACCCGGTTGATTGTTTCCGCTGAGACTTATGAGGTATATATCAATTTTACATTATTTATACATGTGATTGCACTTTGATATATACATTGATGTACTGTGTGTGCCAGCATACCGATCCAGGGATGGCCCGGATACACAGAGGCTTGACCGTTTGAGGTCGGGTCGCTACAGAGATGGTATCAGAGCACATGTTGACTGTAGGACGTGACCCTAGAAATTGGAAAGCCCCTAGGACAGGGAATCTCTAAAACTTTATTTTCAAAATAATCCATTACTTCTCATCTTTTTTGATTTTATCAAATATCCCCTCTTACCTCAAATAGTTAGAATATACCCCTTTCCCTTTTGACCACATGAAGAATAACTAAAGCCGCTCCAAGAAGGACAAGATATCGGACAACCGATGACCTCTTCAGAGTAAAGATGATTTCACCATGCATTAGAAGAGTTGAAGCTACAACAGTTGAAGACTCCGAAGACTTGAAGAACTTGAAGAATCTGCAGAATTATTTGACCTTTAGAAGACCAAACCCTTGTTATATACTTACCTTAGATGCGACGATTTGTGAGTTGTCATTTGTTTGATGTTTTTCCGACAGCCACAAAAATAAAACCTGTTTCTTCAAAACTATTGTTTGTATTGTGTGTATCTCCCTCTATCTTCCGTATCTCATCCCAAAATCCTTGGACCCAATAGATGATGAATGAAGATGGAGTTTTATTTTCGAGATCAATGACACAGCCGGAGGTAGCACAATAGATACAGAACATGGAAGATCGCATGAAGGAGCACCATATTGAAGGAGAGTATATGGTTCCATACACCTTACGGTGCATCACACAATGTGCTGCAACATGGCGAGAGATACATCCAGCTATACAAGGATGGAATGGAGGAAATGCTTTGGAAGAATTCAAGACGATTCTATTGAGGTCTTGTCTTATCAAGAAGCCATGTGACCGTAAAATGAAGAAGCAAACTTGTGCATGCAAGATATGTGGAGAAATAGGACACACCCATGAGCAACACATGGATGGAAACCCTCATTGTGAAGAACATCACCCACCTGAAGAGTGCCCGACTAGGAAGTTACTTATTTCCTGTATGAAGGAACTACACACTACCCGGCTTAGTGCCAAGTAGTTACCAAGCAGCGGAAGGAAGCCATGAAAGAAGCCCTCAGAGTAAATTCAGAAGAACCCGCAATGAAGGAAGTTATTGAAGACCCTGATGGAGAAGGCCTAAACAGATTTTATGCTCATGCTTGCTATTCATGTGGAGATAAAGGACATTTTTCCTAGTATTGCACAAAGGAAAGATAAGAGCATCTCAGAGACTTTTTGGCGGCATAAGTGAAGTTTGGCCCTCATAAAGTAGAAGCTCTGATCATTATGGAGAAATACAGAAAGAGAAAATGAAGGCATCCTCAAAACAACCCAATTTCTACAAAGAAGGACCTGACTCATATCACTTGTTACAGGTGTAAGGATTTAGGTCATTACGCTAGTAAATGTCGAGAAAAGAAGCCTAGAATCCAAGGATCCTACATAATCACAAAGAAGCCCCGAAACATGTCAGAAGTCATTTGTTTTTGCTGCAAGGAAGCACAACATTTTGCTAGGGAATGTTCAGATCAGAAGAAAGCTGGAGCTGAGTAGTTGAAATCTTAATATGGATAATAACAGTAGTAGAAAGCAATTTTTGTTTCATCGGTTTGATGAGTTGAATTATGTAATCGAAGCTTTAGAGATTGTAATGAATTCATGAAATCAATAAAGTTAATGTGTCATCATTTCATACGTTGAATTTATGAGTTGTTACTCCATGAACAGAGATTTTGACCATTTTTGAGGATATGAGAAATATGGTCCATGGAAGAATTTGTGCATTTCAAGGGTGATAGTACCCTGTGAGGACACTTGACCCATGGAAAGGATAATGATATTCCATAGAGTGGAGTTCTGAGTTATATTTTTTGGTTACCCCAAGGCTATGAAGGAATGGAGTATTATTGGATTTAAAGGAAGTGTAATTTTAGAATGTGGAACAAGAGTAACTGCAAGGATGAGTTAAAAAAATTGTAAAAGAGTTGAAGTGGGCCATAACCCATAGGCTCGATATTTGAAGACGAACAGACATAACCTTGATAAAGGAAGAAATTGGGAAGAAGCTATGTTTTCATAAGCACACATTTCGTAGGAGGTTATGCAAAACTCGAGAGTTTTGAAGGAACGATAGATGTTTTGTTTGGCTTGCATAACCAATGGATTCACATGAACCCAGTTTGAGGACAAGAGAAATTCTGCAATGCTTGTGAGAATGCCCGAGTGTTAGAAATGCGAGATTTGCTAAACCTTATACAGGGTAATGATTCGGGTGCGGAATGGATTGATCACCATACCGACTTACTCGTATCATTCGCTCTTGCTATTTGGAATGGTAAATTTGAGTGACTTACCCATCATGGAGAGACGATGATATCAAACCTTGTTTAAACCTCAGAATGGCATGTTAAGAAACCCTGGTACCAGGCAGTTGTTGCCAATCGTAGGTTATACGGCAAGATTTATCCCAGGCCCATTTTTTGCAAGAAAACCATTAATTGTTGACCTCCATGAGGTTTCGATGGTTGTTTAGCATTGGAGACAAACCGGTCAGCTAAGAAGACCCAGTCTCGGAAGAACCTCGCCGGGATGAAAGGACACGTGTTTGAGGAAAAGGTTATGCCCCTACCGGAAGAGCCTCAGTGAAGGAGTTATTCTAGAGAATATGAGAAGACCGACACTGTCAACCCAAAGGGATGGAGTATATGAGTTCTGTCAGAAACATATCCCCGCTTTGAAGTGTGGTAGCACACTAGACCATTCCGATCAACGGAATTGCTGGAAGACCCCCAAACCCTAACATTTTCTTGCTAGCCTCTTCGAATCTCGAGGACAAGATTCATTTTAAGTGTGGTAGGATTGTAACATCCCAAAATTCTAAATTTTGGTATGTTATATTAAATAAATATTTATGATTGTTAGTTTGTTGGTTTGTTTGTTGTGTGAATGATTGAGTGGAATTTCAAACTTTTTGAAAGTTGAATGAGAGGGAATAAAAGGACTTTGCCAAAATTTTCTATTTGAATGTCTATTTAATATTTAGTTTGAAGATTGTCCAAAAAATTCCCTGATAAAATAATAATATGAGAGGATTAATATGACACTCCAAAAATCAGAGACAATATTTGACAATTTATTTGAAACTCAAATTCTATTTCATTTTGGAGTTATTGCAAAAAATAAAATAATTTTTAAGTATTTTTATTTGGTCTTGAAATTATGTTCATGATTTAGGATATTTTATTTTGACAATTTTGGTATATAATATGCCTATATAATTCTTTTTATTATTCTATTTTTTCTTATTTCTCCTGGCTATTAAGAAAAGCCCGCCAGGCCAGGCGCGCCGGCCGGCCCAGCCCAGGCCAGCGCTAGGGCTGCACACGCATGCACACTCGCTTCCCACGAGCCGCCGCCACCTCCCTTGCTCACCCGAGATCCCTTCCTCTCGTTCCCTCTCTCTCACGTCATATCTCTCTTTGTTTTTTTCTTTCTTCCTTTTTTCTCTAGCACCTGGACCCCACCCGTCATCTTCTCTTGTCGCACGAAACAGGAGGAGCCCAGCTCGGGCACGGCTGCGATGCCACACACGCAAATGGTGGAAACCCTACCTACGGCTTATCCCCTGCCCCAAGAACATGTCCTATAAATACCCAGGCACCTCCTCGTCCGACCCCCCCCCCAAAACCCCACACCGAAACCACCTCTACCTCACGTGATCTTCATTTGGATCTTGCCGTACGAGATGGTTCACCGTAGATCCCGACACCGGTGAACAACCCTGAACCACCAAATCTTGTCCAACATACTTCTTTCGTCATTGCACACCTCATTGACATATTTTCGGCACCCGGGTTCAACCGGGGCCACCGCCTCAAGCTCGCAACGCCGCCGGAGTTCATCCAGAGCATGAGAGTTTACGATGACGCCTGCTCAACCTCGACATCTCCTTGCCTCACCTTCAACAGAAAATCGGACGCCCTCGCCACACCGCATCGCCTGGACACCGCCGCCGTTGCCCAGGATGCAGGGAGAAGCACCATGACATCTTGCGGAAAGCTTCACCCAGACTCAAAGAGACGAAAGAATACTTCATGCCCGGAAGATTACATGTGCAACCGCAAGTCATTATGGGCTCTGGCTTGGTTGACCTTAATTGTGACTCTGGTTGGGACGGTGCTAGAAGATGTAGAACTATGGTAGGATTGGATGAGCACCGGACAGTGGTCAGGGGAACTCTTCGGAAGACCATGTTGCGGTCGTCTTGTTCTCAAACACCCTAAAGTGCGAGAACATAAAAGAGGTATCGAATCTTGCGGGTAAAGTGTACAAACCTCTGCAGAGGGTTAAAACCTAATCGATTAGCCGTGTCCCCGGTTACGGATAACTTGAGCCTTTGGACTTGGATCTATCTCGGAACTCTCAACACCGGACTGATAACTTAATGTGGGAAACATTATGATGATATGGGCTATGAGACATCGGTTGGCGGAACCATGTCCTGATAGAAAAATCCGTAGTACAGGCTACTGATATTCCTTTGTTGTAGGGAAAATAAAATTAGCTTTTACGCAGAAACCTCATATACGGAGCCGCAAAGCCATATTGCATATAGAATAGATTTTCATCTGTTTTCTCTTATTGTGATCTTGCCGGTACATTCAATGTACTGACCTGCACGGATGCAACGTATCATGTTGCAGGATTATTTCCTACGATGAATGAGTTTCGTCATTGGGTTACTGTCTACACTCAACCTGCCGAATGCGTTGATGGGACTCCACACCCGATTGATTGTTTCCGCTGAGACTTATGAGGTATATATCAATTTTACGTTATTTATACATGTGATTGCACTTTGATATATACATTGATGTACTGTGTGTGCCAGCATACCGATCCAGGGATGGCACGGATACACAGAGGCTTGACCGTTTGAGGTCGGGTCGCTACATAGAGGTATTTGAAAACTTCAATAGTGATTGTCACAGATTTTTCAATAACATTAATACCATCCACTTGGAATTGTTTCTTCGAAAAGTGCACTGTTTGCTCATTACCATTTATATGAAAAGTGACTTTGCTTTTATTGCAATCAATAATAGCCCCTGCAGTATTCAAGAAGGGTCTACCAAGGATAATCAACATGTTGTCGTCCTCGGGTGTCTGAAGTATAACAAAGTCAGTCAAAATAGTAACATTAGCAACAACAACGGGCACATCCTCACAAATACCGATAGGTATGGCAGTTGAATTGTCAGCCACTTGCAAAGATTTTTTAGTAGGTGTGAGTTTATTCAAATCAAGTCTTTTATATAAATAGAAAGGCATAACACTAACACCAGCTCCTAAATCACACAAAGCAGTTTTCACATAATTCTTTTTGACGGAGCAAGGTATAGTTGGTATTCCTGGATCTCCAAGTTTTTTTAGGTACTCCATCTTTAAAAGTATAATTAGCAAGCATAGTGGAGATTTCAGCTTCCGGTATTTTTCTTTTATTAGTGATGATGTCTTTCATATACTTTGCATAAGGAGGCATTTTCAAGATATCAGTCAAGCGAGTACACAAAAAGACTGGCCTCAGCATTTCAGCAAAGCATTCAAATTCTTCATCATCATTCTTTTTAGTTGACTTAGGTGGAAAAGGCATTGGTTTTTGTACCCACGGTTCTCTTTCTTTGCCATGTTTTCTAGTAACAAAGTCTCTTTTGTCATGCCTTTTATTCTTAGGTTGTGGGTTATCAAGATCAAGAGGTGGTTCTATCTCAACATTATCGACTGGTTCTTTATTATTGTTAGGTTGAGAGTCTTCATGAACCTCGTCATTATCCTTTTCATTATCACTAGGTGAATGTTCATTACCAGACTAAGTTTCAGCATCAGAGATAGAAACTTCATTATCATTGTCAGGAGGTTTTTCTATTTCAGGTTCACTAGAAGCATGCAAAGTCCTATCATTTTTCTTTTTATTTTTATTTTTCTTTTTATTTTTAGAAGGACTAGCTTTAGTGATGTTGTTCCTTTGTGAATCATGTTCTATTCTTTTTGGGTGTCCCTCGGGATAAAGTGGTTCCTGAGTCATTTTACCTCCTCTAGTTGCAACTCTAACAGCAAAATCATGTAAATTATTATTCATTTCATCAAGAAATTCTCTTTGAGATTTAGCAACTTGTTCTAACTGGGTTTGTACCATAGAAGCATGCTTTCCAACACCTCTAACATCATTTGAGATTCTAAATAACAAGTCACTCAAGTGAGCAATCATATCAGAATTGTATTTCAATTGTTTCATAACATTTGCATTGAAGTGATCTTGTTTTCTAATATAGTTTACAAACTCATAAAGGCATTGGCTAGGATGCATATTGTGAGGATTGTCATTATCATTGAATTTCATAAGAGATTACCTCTACCACCTTAGGCAATGGTGGTGTATTAAGCCCATGTATTTCTTTGATAGGAGGTAAATTTTTAACATCCTCAACTTTGTTAGCACATTTAGGATCAACAAAACCTTCTGGTTGCATCATATACAACTCTTATTTAAGAAATTCATTAAGGAATGCAGTTTTTGACATCGGTTTGCCAGATTTCATAAAATGTGGCAATTGCTAACATGATTCGGATAGACTTAAGCACCGCTACGAGTGAGAAAATCTCATCGTAGTCAACACCTTGAACTTGTCGAAAACCTTTTGCAACAAGTCGAGCTTTGTAGACAGTGATATTACCATCAGCGTCTGTCTTCCTCTTGAAGATCCATTTATTCTCAATGGCTTGCCTATCATCGAGCAAGTCCAGCAAAGTCCACACTTTGTTCTCAAACATGGATCCTATCTCACATTTTATGGCATCAAGCCATCTGTTGGAATCTGGGCTCATCATAGCTTCTTCATAGTTCGTAGGTTCGTCATGGTCTAATAACATGACTTCCACGACGGGATTATTGTACCGCTCCGGTGCGGAATGTGCTATGTTCGACCTACGAGGTCGACTAATAAATTGATCTAAAGTTTCATGATCATCATCATTAGCTTCCTCTCTAGTTGGTGTATGCATCACGGGAACATATTTCTCTGATGTGCTACTTTCCAATTCGAGAGAAGGTACAATTACCTCATCAAGTTCTTCCTCCCACTCACTTGTTTCGAGAGAAACTCCTTCTTGAGAAAGGATCCATTCTTAGCAACAAAGATCTCGCCTTCAGATCTGCGATAGAAGGTGTACCCAATTGTTTCCTTAGGGTATCCTATGAAGACACACTTCTCCGATTTGGGTTCGAGCTTATCAGGCTGAAGCCTTTTGACATAAGTGTCGCAACCCCGAACTTTAAGAAACGATAGCTTAGGTTTCTTGCCAAACCATAATTCTGAAGGAAATATGCCCTAGAGGCAATAATAAAGTTGTTATTTTATATTTCCTTATATCATGATAAATTTTTATTATTCTTGCTAGAATTGTATTAACTGGAAACTTGATACATGTGTGGATACGTAGACAAAACACTGTGTCCCTAGTAAGCCTCTACTAGACTAGCTCGTTAATCAAAGATGGTTAAGTTCCCTAACCATAGACATGTGTTGTCATTTGATAAGTGGGATCACATCATTAGGAGAACAATGTGATGGACAAGACCCATCCATTAGATTAGCATTATGATCGTTCCATTTTATTGCTATTGCTTTCTTCATGACTTATACATATTCCTTTGACTATGAGATTATGCAACTCCCGGATACCGGAGGAATGCCTTGTGTGCTATCAAACGTCACAATGTAACTGGGTGATTATAAAGATGCCCTACAGGTATCTCCGAAGGTGTTTGTTGGGTTGGCATAGATCGAGATTAGGATTTGTCACTCCGAGTATCAGAGAGGTATCTCTGGGCCCTCTCGGTAATGCACATCATGATAAGCCTTACAAGCAATGTGACTAATGAGTTAGTTGCGGGATGATGCATTACAGAACGAGTAAAGAGACTTGCCGGTAACGAGATTGAACTAGGTCATGTCTACCGACGATCGAATCTCGGGCAAGTAACATACCGATGACAAAGGGAATAACGTATGTTGTCATTACGGTTTGACCGATAAAGATCTTCGTAGATAATGTAGGAACCAATATGAGCATCCAGGTTCCGCTATTGGTTATTGACAAGAGAGGTTTCTCGGTCATGTCTACATAGTTCTCGAACCCGTAGGGTCCGCACGCTTAACGTTCGATGATGATTTTTGTATTATATGAGTTATGTGATTTGGTGACCGAATGTTGATCAGAATCCCGGATGAGATCATGGACTTGAAGAGGAGTCTCGAAATGGTCGAGAGGTAAAGATTCATATATAGGACGATAGTATTCAGACACCGGAAGTGTTCTGGGGGTACCGGGTACGTATCGGGTCACCAGAAGGGGTTCCGGGCAACCCCCGATAAGCTATATGGGCCTAATGGGGCAAGATGGGAAACACACCAGCCACTAAGGGGCAGGTGCGCCCCCCCATATGGGCTGGCCAAATTGGATAAGGAAAGAAAAAGGGAATAGGATTCCCCCTTCCCCTTGTTCCCTTCCTACTCCGAATAGGAATAGGAATAGGAAAGGGGGGAGGCCGAATTGGGAGGACCCCAAGTAGGATTCCTCCAACTTGGGGCGCCCCCTTGGCTGCCTATCCTCCCCTCCAACCTATATATATGTGGGGGGCACCGCTAGAACACACAACAAACATTGATAGCCATGTGCGGCACCCCCCCCTCCATAGTTTACGCCTCCGGTCATATTCACGTAGTGCTTAGGCAAAGCCCTGCGTGGATCACTTCACCATCACCGTCACCACGCCGTCATGTTGACGGAACTCTCCCTCGACACTTTGCTGGATCAAGAGTTCGAGGGACGTCATCGAGCTGAACACATGCAGAACTCGGAGGTGCCGTACGTTTGGTGCTTGATCGGTCGGAACGAGAAGAAGTTCGACTACATCAACCGCGTTGTCAAACGCTTCCGCTTTCGGTCTACGAGGGTACGTGGACCCACTCTCCCTCTCTCGTTGCTACGCATCTCCTAGATAGATCTTGCGTGAGCGTAGGAAATTTTTGAAATTGCATGCTACGTTCCCCAACAGTGGCATCCGAGTCAGGTCTATGCGTAGATGATTTGCACGAGTAGAACACAAAGAGTTGTGGGCGATGATAGTCATACTGCTTACCACCAACGTCTTATTTTGATTCGGCGGTTTTGTTGGATGAAGTGGCTCGGACCAACCTTACATGACCACGTTCATGAGACCGGTTCCACCGACAAACATTCGGTAATATTTCCCCAATATTTGATGTGCAAATTTGTTATAATGATTGCATGCCTCCTATTTATGATGATTATAATGATGAAAGTGGATTTGGAGAGGTCGTGACTTTATTTAGTGATGAATCTGCTATTTTGGAAGAGGTTTCAATTGATTATGATGAGAACAAAGTTGCTATTTATGATGATTACGGTGATGACATGTATGCTATATTGAATAATGATAATCATGAAACTTGTCATCATGATTTGAATTTTTAATCCCATGATAGTTATTTTGTTGAGTTTGCTCCCACCACTATTGATGAGAAGAAATTTGCTTATGTGGAGAGTAATAAAATTCCTATGCTTATGCATCATGAAAAGAGTGCTTTATGTGATAGTTATATTGTTGAATTCATTCATGATGCAGCTGAAAATTAGTATGAGAGGGGAAGATATGCTCATATATATTGCAATAATATCAAGTTTCCTCTCTATGTGTTGAAAATCTTGAAGTTGTGCTTGTTATGCCTTCCTATGCTAGTTGATTCTTGTTCCCATAAATTGTTTGATCACAAAATCCCTATGCATAGGAAGTGGGTTAGACTTAAATGTGCTTGCCATGTGCTTCATGATGCTCTCTTTGTGTTTCAATTCTTATCTTTTATGTGAGCATCATTGAAATCATCATGCCTAGCTAAAAAGGCATTAAAGAAAAGTGCTTGTTGGGAGACAACCCAACACTTTTACCTAGTGTTTTTATGTGTTAACATGATTAAGATACTGTAGTAATCATGTTTTATTGCTTTTGTTTCAATAAAATGCCAAGTAAAGCCTTTGGGATCATGTTGGGTGATAGTTGATTTGATCTTGCTGAAAAACAGAAACTTTTCCACTCACGAAAATAATTCTCATTTTTAACATAAGCACGATAAATTTTCTGATTATTTTTTTAGAAGATTAATAGACAAATTTCCTAGGTTTTCCTAATTTTTAAGAATTTTTGGAGGAGTAGAAGTATGGTTAGAGTACAGATTACTACAGACTATTCTGTTTTTGACAAATTCTGTTTTCAATGCATAGTTTGCTTGTTTTCTAGTTTCTATGGCTTATATTGCTCAATATAAATTGTGTAAATGATATGATACAGTAGGCATTGTGTGGAAACAATTATGAATCGTGTCTTTGACAGTACCAAAGTGAAATGGTTTGCTCTTTATCGTACTAACCTATCTCACAAAGTTCTGTTAAGTTTTGTCTGATTGAAGTTTCCAAGTTTTAGGTGAGATGTCGATATGAGGAGAATAAGGAGTGAAAAGACCCTAAGCTTTGGGATGCCCAAGGAACTCCAAGGTAATATTCAAGGAAGATCCAAGCAACTAATCTTGGGGATGCCCCGGAAGGCATCCCCTCTTTCGTCTCCAACATTATCGGTAACCTCACTTGGAGCTATGTTTTCAGTTGTCACATGATATGTGTTTTGCTTGTTGTCGGTATCAAAACTAGTTGATCTCGGGTAGGGGGTCCTGAACTGTGCGTCTGTGGATCGAAGGTAACATGAGGCAAGGGACACGATGTTTACCCAGGTTCGGGCCCTCGTAATGGAGGTAATACCCTACTTCCTGCTTGATTGACTTTGATGAGTATAGGGGTTACAAGAGTTGATCTACCTCAAGATCGTAATGGCTAAAACCTAGATGTCTAACCTATATGGTTGTGATTGACTTTGATGAGTATAGGGGGCCAGGGTTGTACAAAGTCGTTTTATAGAGAAAGGAAACTATGCGACTAGCAGCCAAGCTTGCCATCCATGCCAAGGAGAGTCCCAGTCGCAGGTGGAGGCTGGAGGAGGTCGACGGTGGATGAACAGTAGCCCCTGGAGGCTGGAGGAGGTCGACGGTGGAGATGAACAGTAGCCCATGGAGTCCCGTTTTGCGGTACGCCACACCCCTCCCAATGAACAGGACCCTCGTTTCGACCATAGCACTCCAACACAAGTCCGTTTCCTCCGTTTTGTGGTACGCCACACCCCTCCCGATCAACAGGACCCCGTTTTGACCATAGGAGGTCCAAGAGAAGTCCGTTTCCTACGTTTTGCGGTACACCAGACCCCTCCCGATGAACAAGATCCCATTTTGACCGTGGCCGGTCGAACAGAAGGCCGTTTCCTCCGTTCTGCTGTACGCCGGGCCTCGTTTCGATCGGTTGTTCCATCCAAGCCGGTTGGCTCCCGATGAACACGACGACACAGTTCCTCCGTTTCGACCCAGCTGGTTGGCTGCCGATGAACAGGACGTCGTCGCTGCCTCTCCATTACACGAGCCCTGGCCGTACGTATGCGCGAGTAGGCATTCGAGACCCCGCCCGTATGTACGTACGTGGCCGTATTTACTTTATTGCACCCTAGATGTACGCTCATGTACACGATATTAATGGGACTGCGTGACATGCTACATGTGCGCCTATACTACGACACGTGCGCGCCTATATTACAACATGTGCCCTTCCTTACACGGCCACGGTTCATCACTGTAGCCTGTAGACAGACCGATCAACCAGTATGTATATACACGTTCGTGACCAGAATGACAACGCTACGTACACTTCGACCAGCTGGGTCCCGACTGCTAGGGAGGATAAGGAGGCACTTCCTCGTGTGCGAAGATGTAACTGGTGGGTCCCAGTAGTCAGGGGAAATGTTTTTTTCACGAAATACGGTGGCCCGTCTGGTGGATCCTTGCCATCAGGTGGAGGAATCATTATTTTCCGCGTAATGAGGAGGCACTTCTGTGATGCCCTGAGACCGTTGCGCCAGGTGTCTTCCGGTTATTCGCTATTGTTGTCTTGTCATTTGCTTGCGTGTTGCATCTTGCCATGTCATCATCCGCATTGCATCTGCATGTTTTCAAAACTTGCATCCGTCCGAGTTCCCCCAGTTCTTTCCGTTGTCCGTTCTGAGCCCGTCCACACTTGCACACGCCTGCGGCACGTCTAAAATATTATTTTATAAGTGGTGGGAAATGTTCTCCGAATGCGATGAAACTTGGCAGGTGGCCTATCTACACTATAACAACACCGCATACCAACTTTCAACCCATTCCGAGAACATTTTCCGGCCACTTATAAAATAATATTTCAGACATGTCGCGGGTGCGTGCAAGTGTGGACGGGCTCAGAACGGACAACGGAAAGAACTGGGGGAACCCAGATGGATGCAAGTTTTGAAAACATGCAGATGCAATGCAGATGATGACATGGCAAGATGCAACACGCAAGCAAATGACAAGACAACAACAGCAAATAACTGGAAGACACCTGGCGCAACGGTCTCGGGGCGTCATAACACTCCACCACTACGAGAGGATCTCGTCCCGAGATCTAGGATGGCACCAGAGGGGAAACGGAAGAGGAAGACGAGAGGTAAAACTAAGTTGCTTCTTTGACAAACGAGTGAAACCATGAACCTTGAGAGGTTAGACCATTTCGAGAAAAGAATACAATGGAGATAAACGAGGTTGAAAACACTCTGTTAGAAAGGAGGAACAAGGAACATTACGAGAACCTTGTAGGTTGACAGACATAAGAAAAATGTTACAATGTACAAGAAGTACATGCAAGCACTCCGGTAGCAACGAAATGAACAAGGAACGATAACGATCAAATATGACAACACTCCACTTCGAAATGGAAGGCATAGAATATGAACTTCGCAAAAAGAAAGCACTTGGGTGAGACTCCGGTTAGAAGAGGAATGATAGAAATAACACTCCGGTTAAAACAAGATAGAGAAGGAAAAGAATGATATCATTTGGACAGCATTCCGACTATAAATGGAAGAATTTGAGTATTAACTTGACAAGCTGAGAAGATACTTGATGAAATCAACAACACACTGCCTCCGGAACTATTGAAAGAAAGTCACAATGGATAAGAAAGATTTCAGGAAGCACTCCAGTTGTGAAGGGATGAAAGACTTGATAAAATGAAAGAACTTGAGCGGCGGGCACACACTCCAGTTAAAAGGATAAGCATGAAAAGATCATGATCTTCACAATTCGAGATGATTACTGAAAAGAGTAATATCACAAAGCCTCCGGAAGAAATGAAAGAATGAAATGTAATGGGCGGAGGGGAACAAGCTCTTGAGAGAGCATGCTTACAACAAATGCTGGAATGGAGTTGTTGGATTATCAACAATGAAAAGCATAAACTTGATATGGTCTTATGGAATACATCTCAAAATTATGAGGTGACAACCTGCCACTCACGGAAAAAAGATAGATTGGATTGATATCAACAAGGAGATTCGGAGTTTGTTTGACGCCCCAACGGATAACTATAGCGGCGGTATAGCCGGTCTAACGTCGGACGTTTTCGGTCTCCGGAAACAGTCGTCGGGCCTCTCTCTCTTCTCTTCTCTCAGCTCGAGCCCTTCTGCACAACCCACAAGTTCCAACCGATCCCTCGCGTGCGTGTCCGAAACTTCCCCGGACCCGACCCGGACAGTTGTCACCGTTAGGTCCGGATCATCCCCAAACATCTACAAAACATCTCCGTTTTTCTTTTTGGACTCGCTACCTATTTGTTTCTGGACCGTCCGATTACATCGAAGGGACTAGATCGTCCTTCATCTAACTCACTCGCTATGTATATATATTAGCCTATCCCTAGACCGAATCCCTAATTTTTAGGGATCCTACCCTAGCATCGCCGCCACTCTCTCGGGATCCCCCAGATCCGATCCAAACCACCAACCGACCAGCGCCACATCGCCTCCTCCTCCAGCCTCTGTTGCTTCCTCGCTCTAAACCCCTGCATACTCTTGTGCTTCCCGTGCACCGCCGTAAGCAGCAGCGCCACCGGAGCTCCCTTCACCATCAAGCATTAACAGGCCGCCGCACCTCTTCTCTGTCTCCTCCTTCCTCTGGCTCTCTCATATCTCTCTCTTACCCGAATCCCCTCCCTCTCTGTTTGGCTACAGGATGAGCCCAGCCGCCGAGCTCAAGCTGCCTCGCCCGACCTTCCTCGTCACCGTCTTCGACCAGGCAACCAGCGCCATCACCAAGACCTTGCCTCCATCCCGGAACTCGCGCCACCGCTAGAGATAGCGCATCCCCTCGCCCGATCTTTCGCGATCCAAACCACAGCCCTCCTGTTGCAGCGCCATGGGTGGCTACAGCCCAAGCTCGCGCCCGTCCTGGATCCACCCCATTCGCCAAGGCCGGTCCCTGCCGAATCCGCCCGCCTCCGGCACCTCCGTGCTTCACCGCCGCCGAAGCCCGCTGCCAGTTTCGCTGCCGTCGTCGCTTCCTGTCGAGAAGAGGGCGCGCCTCCTCTGCATAGAACGGGGCCACTCCAACGCCCGCTGCCTCCTCCTGCACGGCCGGCCCAACACCAGCGCCTATGACCGCGCCTAGGCCAGCCACCTCCAAGGCCCAGCCGCAAGCCTCGTGGCCCAGCTTCCTCCTCCACCCACCAGGCCAAGCCCATGGGTGAGCTGACCCCAGGCCCCTTCTTTTTTTTCTTCCAACTGCTGGGCCAGTTCAGTTTCAGCCCGTGGTCATTTTTTCCCTTGGACGTTTTGCTAAATATCCTGAACATGCATATTAGAGAAATGCCATTTTCTTGCATTGCTCATAATTTAAATAACCGTGCACCGGATTAAAATGATCTCTATATGAAAAATGCTTAGGATTTCATCTAGTTTCATAATATGCAACTTTCACCCATGTTTAAAATGCTTAAAATGTTGTTTGACTAAATTTTGCTCATATGCCATGTTAAAATGATTTAATTCATAACTAAATAACCGTAGCTCCAAACCTAACAAACTTTATATGTAAATGGGGTAGAAAAATGCCTAGTTTAACATGGTGGCTTTACTTTGCATGTTTAATAACTCTAAAATATGGTTTAAGGCAGAACAGTACCAAATCCATAATTATGCTTATGAGGATTTTCTGGACTTGTTGCTTGTTGTTCCGGCCTCATTTAAACTTTCCTAGATAGGTAGTTTTCATATGCTTCACCTCTTGCCATGTTCAACAACATTTAATATTGTTGGTACCTAAACAAGAGAGAACTAAATAATTGATGTGGTGTTCCATCAATATGCAACTCGTTGCATATTGAGCTCCACTTAACTTGTAGTTTTGCTTGTGCACTTTGCCATGCCATGCCTCATTAATCCGGACATGCATCATACTTGGTTGTGCATCATGTCATGCTTATGTGGTGGTTGTTTACTATGTTGTTTGCTTATTTCCGGTGTTGCTTCTTCAGGTTGGTTCCGATAACGTCGCGTTTGTGAGGATTCGTTCGACTCCGTCCGTTTGCCTTCTTCATGGACTCGTTCTTCTTCCTTGTGGGATTTCAGGCAAGATGGCCATACCCTCGAAATCACTTCTATCTTTGCTTGCTAGTTGCTCGCTGTAACATCACAAATTTGCAATTTGGAATGTTATACACTAGAACATCTGCATATCATATTTCTTGCATTTTGGTTGATCCTAGAAATTTCACGCAACTCAAGGACCCTCGGAGAGAGTTGGAGATTTCGTTATTTTCATATTTGAGTTTTCTCAAATTTTGGAAAGAGGATCATTTGATTTATTTATTTTATCTTCAATTATTTTTCCGATGTCAAAATATATGAGAGAGGGAATAATATGACTTTCCCAAATTTAGGAAAAATGAAGATTTAATAAATAGATCAATTTTAGTTTTGCCGGTGTTTATTTGCATTTTATTTGGATAGGGAAAAATGCGCGTTTTCGAAAATTGCATTTTAGGCCCGGAGAAAAGTTCATTTTGTTCGGCTCATTTTTAGGAGTCGGGGAAAATTTACTTTTAGAATTTTGGAGTCCGTTTAATTTAGTTTTCTTTTGTTTTTCTGCGCGCGAAATCAGTTAAAAAAACGACTGGACCAAGGCCCAGCCGGGCCAAGGCCCAGGCCAGGCCGCTGCGCCCCAGCCTCGCGCGCGCTAGGCGCCAGCCGCCGCCTCTTGCCAGGCCGAGTCCGGCTAGGGTAGCCCCCCCCCCTTTCCTTTATTCCGTTTTCCTTTTTCCTTTTAGGACTCTTTTTCCTATTCCTAGTCTATTTCTTGTCCCCTACCCCAAGTAAACCCCCCCTCCCCAATATAAATACCCAAGCACCCCCCCCTCTAAACATCAAATCAAAACCCCTCTCTCCACCACCCAAGCCGCGCCTCACCCCGCGCCCTACACCGCCGCCGCACCTAGCGCCGCCGCCCTTGTGCCCTAGCCGCCGCCGCCGCACCTTGCCCGCGCCGCCGCCGCCCTACGCCACGCCGCCGGAGCCCCTCGCCGGAGACCTCGCCGGAGGTTGCCCCACGTCTCTTTTCCTCGGATCGTTTTCTTCTAATCGTTCCGATTCTTTTATTCTCTTCCGATTCGTTTTCTTTCTGATTCTTCTCTAAACCGTTCCGGTTTTCTAGATCGGTTTTTCTTTCGGTTTTCTTTTCCGAAACCCTAGATCGGATTTGTTTTCTTTTCCGATTTAGTTGCCTTGGACCGTTCGCCGGACCGTTCGTCCTAACGAACGTGATCACCGGATTCTTCTAGGTTAACGAATGTCCGTTCGTTTTACCGTTCTTCGTTTTCTTTCTCGTCGGATTTATTCCGCGTCTTTTCCGCGATCGCGATCTCAGATCCGATCTTCATTCTAGTCTTTCTTTTCGCTCGTTTGTCGGAACCAGGTGATTCAAGCGCCTGGAGTTTCATTTCGAAACCGCCGTTCCGTCTAATCAACTTAAACAAGTTTTTGCCCCGTTAAAAATTTGACCTAGTTTCAACTTGCTAGAACCGAGTTGTTTTCTTCCGCCGTTTGTTTTCCGTCTCTCTGTTCGGTTCGTTCTTTTTTTGCAACCGGAGTTCTTAAGTTGAACTACCTGGTTCCTTCTCTTGTTCGAGTTTTACCTGTGCATTAGTTGAGTACTTATTGTATGCTTGTTGTTTGTCTGCGATAGATCACCCGGCTTGCGCCGCCTGTTACTTCAAAACCCTAGGTCTCGCGGATCATCAGCAAGGCAAGTAACACTTTGATCATACCTTTTCTACAACCCATGTTTTATTGCATTAGATCAATCCTCTCACATTGCATGATTAGGATCTAATTAAATTGTGGGATGGGAAGTAGATGAGGTAGTACCTATTACCTGTTTTATTATGAAACCTTTGGGAGTTACTTCTACGTTTGCTTATTATGCCATGCTATGCTAGTAGACGTGGATTGGGTGAGTGATATCCATGACAGATGTGAGTTGATAATTTTAATGGTTTATCTAAGGTGGCAACTTAAACACACATCTGGGTGGATTGAGGCACCTGATGTCTATCAGGACTTGCCTGTTTTTTTTGGACCGCCACCCAGGCTCAAAGGGATCATAAGATAATTCATGCTAGAAACTTCCGTGTGCAGCCACATGCTACTATGGGCTCTGGCATAGTTGACTAAGTTGTGCGAACTCTTACGGGGTGGACTAGCAGATGTAGGGGTTGTAGGTGGTACGGTCTACCCCACATGTAAGGTGCTAGTGCTTCTGAAAGACTATGTCTCGGTCATCCGTTTCTCAAACACCATGTAGTGCGAGAAAACAAACGGAGGCGATCGAGTCATGTGGGGAAAAGTGCGCAAACCTCTGCAGAGTGTACAAACTAATCATGATTAGCCGTGTCCCCGGTTATGGACAACTTGAGTATCTAGTTCTTGAATATCATGTGAATCTCAACATGTTACTTCTAATTAATGTTGTTGGGTTTTAATTATTTTAATTGGGATTGAGAATGTTGTCAACCATTCTCAATGTTTCACAACCACCTTGATAGTTAAATAAATTTATTCCTTTGCAGTAGGGAAAAACTGGCTTTACGCAAAAACTGTAACCATAGAGCTTTCCACCAGCCATATATGCATATAGTATAGCTGTTTCATTCCATTACTCTCTATGTGTTACTTTGCCAGCATATTCCATGTGCTGACCCGGGGCTGCAACTTCTCATGTTGCAGACTTTTCAGACGACGAGTAAAGTGCTTTTATGTCGTGGTTCTATACTCAGTGATGCCGCTGGAGTTGATGGACCCATTTATCTTCCAAGTCTTCCGCTATTATCGACACTAGATGGCCTTAAGCCATTTTCATTGTAATAAGTTCTCTTTGAGACCACGATGTAATAAGTGTGTGATTGCCACTCTGCTATAAATCCTTCGATGTACTGTGTGGTGTCAGCATTACTAATCTAGGGATGACACCGGAGCACAGAGATCAGACTGTTTGAGGTCTGGTTGCTACACTCGCTCTATTGCTATGCCTATGCTACGATACCTATCACTTGCTTTATCATGCCTCCCATATTGCCATGTCAGGCCTCTAACCCTCCTTTCCTAGCAAACCGTTGTTTGGCTATGTTACCACTTTGCTCAGCCCCTCTTACAGCGTTGTTAGTTGCAGGTGAAGATTGGAGCTTGTTCCTTGTTGGAACATGTTTATTGTTGGGATATCACAATATCTCTTATTTAATTAATGCATCTATATACTTGGTAAAGGGTGGAAGACTCGGCCTTATGCCTAGTGTTTTGTTCCACTCTTGCCGCCCTAGTTTCCGTCGTTCCTTGATTTTGCGTTCCTTACGCGGTTGGGTTATAATGGGAACCCCTTGACAGTTCGCCTTGAATAAAACTCCTCCAGCAAGGCCCAACCTTGGTTTTACATTTGCACTAACAACCTAGCCTTTTTCCCTTGGGTTTCCGGAGCCCGAGGGTCATATTTATTTAACCCCCCCCCCCCCGGGCCAGTGCTCCTCTGAGTGTTGGTCCATACTAGAGCCCCTTGAAGCGCCACCTCAGGGAAACTTGAGGGTTGGTTTTAGTTGTACGGATTGCTCATCCGGTGTACCCTGAGAACGAGATATGTGCAGCTCCTATCGGGATTTGTCGGCACATCTGGGTGTCTTTGCTAGACTTGTTTTACCATTGTCGAGATGTCTTGTAACTGGGATTCCGAGTCTGATCGTGTCTTCCTGGGAGAAGGAATATCTTTCGTTGACCGTGAGAGCTTGTGATGGGCTAAGTTGGGACACCCCTGCTGGAATTTGATCTTTCGAAAGCCGTGCCCATGGTTATGGGCAGATGGGAATTTGTTGATGTCCGATTGTAGAAAACTTGACACTTAACTTAACTAAAATGCATCAACCGCGTGTGTAGGCGTGATGGTCTCTTCTCGGCGGGGTCCGGGAAGTGAACACGATGTTGGAGTTATGCTTGAACGTAAGTAGTTTCAGGATCACTTCTTGAGCACTTCTAGTTCAGGACCGTGCTTTTCTTCTCTTCTCGCTCTCTTTTGTGTAAGTTAGCCACCATATATGCTAGTGCTTGCTGCAACTCCACCTCACTACCTTTTCCCTACCCATAAGCTTAAATAGTCTTGATCACGAGGGTGTGAGATTGCTGAGTCCCCGTGACTCACAGATTACCTCCAAGAACCAGTTTGCAGGTGCCGATGAAACCATGCAGGTGATGCAACCATGCTCAAGGAGGAGCTCGATGAAGATCGTGTTCATTGAGTTGTTTAGTTTCTAGTAGATCAGTAGTGGAACCTTGGGGCGATCAAGGATCTGTAGCATTAGGGGTAGTCTTCTTTATTTTGGTTCTGTAGTTGGGCCTTGATTGTATCTGGATGATGTTATGCTTTATTCATGTATTTTGTGAAGTGACGATTGTAAGCCAACTATGTACCTCTTTTCTTATTCAGTACATGGGATATGTAAAGATTACCCCTCTTGCGACATTGCCTTCAATGCGGTTATGCCTCTAAGTCGTGCTTCGACACGTGGGAGATATAGCAGCATCGAGGGTGTTATAACTTCCTTGTTGCGGTAGTGGACCCAGCTGTCAGCCTCTCCACGTGCAATACTCTTCTGATGGAAGTCGTTCCTTGACCACATTGACTACGCCGCGCCTAGAGCACCAAGGCGGTGGACGACGGCGAGTGACGGTGTCCTGGACTAGGGGGTACTCACCACGTCATCTCCTGATCTATTAGATTGGGCCGAGGACCCCTATGGCCGTATACTCATGGGCCAGTTCGGACAGCTGCCGCATACAAGGAAGATTCCACAAAGACTTGGCGATCAAGACAAGGACTCCTCCCCACCGGCGTATTCGGCTAGGACTCTTGTTATCCTAGGCCTCTGGTACATTATATAAACCGAGGCCAGGCTAGTCGATAGAACATATACATACAATCATACCATATGCTAGCTTCTAGGGTTTAGCCTCTCCGATCTCGTGGTAGATCAACTCTTGTAATACCCATATCATAAATAACAATCAAGCAGGACGTAGGGTTTTACCTCCATCAAGAGGGCCCGAACCTGGGTAAATATCATGTCCCCTGCCTCCTGTTACCATCCGCCCTAGACGCACAGTTCGGGACCCCCTGCCCGAGATCCGCCGGTTTTGACACCGACATTGGTGCTTTCATTGAGAGTTCCGCTATGTGATCGACAAGAGGATCGATGGCTCGCCTGCAGATCAACTGCAACTTCGGCATCTTCGTCACCAGCTCGACTGGTCACCTTGGTTCGACCAAGAACTGTGCCCCGTGTTCGGATCACCATGTTCGGATGAGGGCCTTCATCAAACATCAACTCCGATCTCTATCAGGATCATGGAGGAATCATCCATGGAGCTCGGGGGCTCAACGTCAACATTGCCCTCAAGCGACCGTACTGTTTTTCTGGACAACAAACTTGTGTCCGCCGCCACCGCCTCCACAAGTGTTTTTTTAACGATCGCTTTGGTGGAATTGTGCGGAATTGAGTCTACAACAACCCTGAAAAATTTCGTCGAGTTTCGATGGAGGAATCATTGGCAATCCACGATATACCGGAGCCCTGTCAAATCTGGACGGGAATCTGATGAGTTTAGGGCATGGTGTCCAGCTTCTAGCTCGGACTTCCTTTGGAAGATCCAACCGTTGATCGGCTGCGGAATTCCTATATCTACCGACTCTCAAAATTTCAGCTCGATCCGACCGTCCAAACTCCGGGAAACTTCCGATTAGTACATCACTTTTCGGATCTATTTTCTGCGTGAAAACGAATCCGACCCGAGTTTGTCTTTTTTATGAACGGGATTTTGGACATCCCTTTTGAAGAAGTTTTGTATGGGCTATTGTGTTTTGTTCCCGAACACATCCCACTAACTTTAAAATCTTTTGAACATGATCTTCAACATCATGCTGGTGTCAAACCAGTCCGGCAATATTACTCCAAGGTTGCCGACCTGCGCTAAACACGCCGTCGCTTTGCCGAGCCGAGCTCAACTTCTTCGAATCATCATCTCGGCAAGCCAAATAAGAGTCCGGCATCGCGAAGGATAATCATCACCAACATCGCCGCCCCACGGATTACACGCAGCGGGCACACCGGCATCGCCGCACGGTCACTTCATCAAGCCGGCATTGACCACGTCACGACCTGCATCGGCAGGGCCGCGCTGTTGCTTCTTCAAGCTGGTGTCCATCACGCCGACCTACTTTGACTCATCGGCTGGCATCGAGGCTTCGACATCTCGGCTGGACCGGGGGCTTCATCATCTTTCATCAACCTACTCCGGTGACTTTGGCGTCATGAGCCGACCAGCTTCGTCACGATTAGCTGGACCGAGGGCTTTGCCTCGGAAAGCCAACCTTTGCCAGCATTGCCATGCCATCGTTTTATCGCCCATCAGGCAATGGGTGTGTGGATCGAGTCCCAATTTTGGGAATCACCTTCCTTCGGATTGCTACAACAAATAAACCAGGTGCTAATAATCCTAGTATTTTTTGCTTGTTTAGGTTCATTTTTCCCAAGAAATTATTACTCTGGCTTGTCCATCATATGTACACAGGTCTATCAAATGGTGGCCGCATTAACAACGGTCGCATGGTGGTTCGGTCAGTCTCCGTACATAGTCCGGCAAACGCCGCATCTGGAACTCGGACCGACTTGTGAATTCAGGCTTTGCCACGCCTTTACCGCATCACGCTGACGCCCTGCATCGACATTGACTTCGGCGCCAGGCCATATTTCTTTTATTACTCACTTTGCATAAATTATTTATTATGCGACGATTTTTTTAATTATCATTATTACTATTATCTCTGGTTTGCACTATTTTTTGTGCACAGGAAAATGATCCCGGGACTTCGGCGTCACTCTGCCGGTCTGCATTGACCGTGCTATGTCACCACTTCGGCGTGTCGAGCTCTCCACTCCGCCACCTCGGGACCGGCTTGGGGGATGGAACCTTGTCCTGCATCAAGCTCGGACCGCGTCATCAATACCGAACACATTAACCAGCTAAGTCGCTTTCATGCTCAAAGCTTTAATTTCTAACTTGTGTTCGGTTCGACCAAGCATTATACTTTTTTGGAAAAAAGTTGCTTGTAAAATATTTCCTTGTCCAAACTTTGTTTGTGACGCATAAATTCAAATACCCAATTCATTTGGGGGCTTCCTTCATGAAGCTTTTCCTCTTGCATATGATTATACTTGTACGGCTTCGTTCCTTGTTCGTGTATTACGCCACAATATGCACCATATTGACTTAAGCGATTTGCAAGCTGGGTTGGCTCGCTCTTGTGTTTACCCCTACGTTCCTGATTGTTCGGCTAGGGAGTAAAGGGAGCACCTCTGCGATTGTCACGATCGGGTCATCCGAGCCGGACCTCATTCTGGGTGAAGCCGAAAGCTAGCGCTCTTATAGTTTTCAATGATGGTCGGCACACAACGGAACTCATGAGTACAAAAAATCTATTGCACAAGTCTCATAATAAGAATGAGCACCGAAGAAAGATATCGGTGGGGGTACTATTTTCTTCGAAGATGCTTCTTACACTTCGCAGTAATATAGCATAAGTTCCCTGAGCGCGCTTTGTCTGTTACAGTCTTATGGCCTGATTGCCTGGTTATTGGAAACACCGTCGATATTCTCGACAGATGGAGTACATAACACTTTTCGGTCCTTGACCAAAGAGGGAGAAGCCGACGGTCGGTTAAGACGCGTTTAAAGTTCGGTTGAACATAGAAATGATATAAGTACTTCGGTACATGCAATCATTCTTTTACCCAAGTCACTTGGGGGCTCTTAAATTTATATGAGCCGTTTTATGATAAGTGTTCTTCTTCTTAGTCATTGCAAAGTTTTATTATTATTATTATTATTATCTATCACTCCTTTTTTCGACACGAACGTGCGGTCACTAGCCGGGGAGCCTAATTTCTCTCTCAAAGCCGCTAGAGTTTAGTTTGCTAAACTGGCCTAGTGAGAAGTACTCCGCCCTCAGGATAGGAGGTTCAAGCCGTAGGATGGCCCGCTTGAAGTCTTGAGATAGGATGTATCATGTTAAAGCACGACAGAAGCACTTCTTTTGCTAAGGCCAATTTTTAGATTGGCACCGAACACTTGATCTTGTTCGGACGTCAAGTTTTTACTGACGTTTTTTGGTTTTCCAAGCTTATGGCACTTTTAAACTATTTGTGTGTTTTCAGCACAAGTCTCGCGGTGCAACGCCGGACACCTTTAGAGATTCGGCAAAAACATTCTCGGATATTGCTATATATGCATCGGTTTCGAATTGTGTCTTCGGTCAATAGTTGGGTTGCCCGGCTCCCGCGCTTGCCTCCTATGTTCCGCTTTGTTCGTCTAGGTGTGCAAAGGGAGAACCACTGTGATTGTGGTTCCAGCTAACATGGTTAAACACCTCAGTGGAGAAAGCCGAAAACTGACTGTCACAATAAGCGTAAACTAGTCAGTGATCCGATGACGGTGTTAAATGACGGGCCATTCATAACAATGGCCGAAGTGTTTACGGCTTGACCTTGACTGTCGCCGAACACTACCGGGGGCTATTAACTGGCTTCCCAAACTAAATCCTCGATATTTTGCTCTTACATTGGAGCTGAGGTTTCATGATCATGCTTAGCATGACAACCCAAAGAAATGAACCGATAGCGGGAGTATTTTCTTTGGAAGACATTTCTTCTGTTAAACAGTAATATAACATATCTCTCTGTGTACCTTTGTTTATAAAACCATATGGCCAGATTGCCTTATTCGTTGTAAATCTTTGCCCTCATAAAGGCTTTATAAAGTAGGACAAACACTCCTTGGCTATTGGCCGAGGAGGTGGAAGCCGATGGTCGGTCAACAAAGTTTTGTACAATGCGGATCCGAGCACTAATGACGTAAAGTACTTGGATACATAGAGGCATTACACATAATTTGTGATTTTACTATGGATATCAATCCTTAATTCGGCCACCCGTGCCCGCATTAAGGCTCGGGGGCTACTGGGCTTCGGGCTTATTATTTACAAATATTAAAGGGGCACATCGATCCCCTGATCTGGTGTTGCCACCCGACCAGTGTCTCGGGGGCTACTGCATTGCCTGTCCAATGCAGAAAATTTTAAGAGTAATACAGTTTCCGAGGAGATTTTGATCCTCAGGTTGGTCGGCCGCACCCAACCTGAGTCTCGAGGACTGAGCACGCCGCTTTTTGTGTCCCGAAGTATTCTGCCGAGCTAGGACTTGATCCTCATACCAATTTTGCAAATCAACTTGAGTCTCAGCGGCTACTGGGATCAGCGGTCTTATGTCATCCTTCATGTGCATCTTGGGTTTTAGACCGATACCCACCTTGAGGGCTATTGTCTATATATCTCGGCAGAGAATAAATTGCACCAATCAAAAATATTGACAAAAATCGGCCCACATTCGGGGTGGTGCACCACCTCGGAAGCAGTCCGGCATAAAGCTCGGGTGCTAGTGGCTGGCTCCATAGAGGGCATTTCCGGCATTAAGCTCGGCTAAACTCCTTCAAACTTCTTTGAACCAAGGTGATTTACGACACCTCGGATACATAGTCCGGCGTTGGAGCTCGGATATAGTACGGCGTTGGAGCTCGGATACATTTCGGCGTTAGAGCTGGGAAGCAGTCCGGCATTGGTGCTCGGCTGCAAAAGATACCTCGAATGTAGTCCGGCGTTGGAGCTCGGACGCAAGAGGATGCTGCCGCCCGGGAACAACTTCAAACCCGAGGTGTGGCATAAAAATAACAAGGCATTGATAAAGGCCGGAAACTTAAAGGGGCTCCTCGGATACCCGACGTGTAAACTCGTCGAATGCATTTCGGCGATCCTCAAGATCGAAGATGAGAAGATTTGTTGAACCAGTTTTCAAGACCGACGACCGAAGATGAAGAACGGTTTGGAAGAATCGAGGAGCGTCCCTAACTTGAAGACCGGTTCAGGGGGCTACTGACGGTGTCCGGGACTAGGGGGTACTCACCATGTCATCTCCTGATCTGTTAGATTGGGCCGAGGACCCCCATGGCCGTATACTCATGGGCCAGTTCGGACAGCTGCCGCATACAAGGAAGATTCCACAAATACTTGGCGATCAAGAAAAGGACTCATCCCCACCGGCGTATTCGGCTAGGACTCTTGTTATCCTAGGCCTCTGGTGCATTATATAAACCGAGGCCAGGCTAGTCGATAGAACATATACATACAATCATACCATAGGCTAGCTTCTAGGGTTTAGCCTCTCCGATCTCGTGGTAGATCAACTCTTGTAATACCCATATCATCAATATCAATCAAGCAGGACGTAGGGTTTTACCTCCATCAAGAGGGCCCGAACCTGGGTAAACATCGTGTCCCCTGCCTCCTGTTACCATCCGTCCTAGACGCACAGTTCGGGACCCCCTACCTGAGATCCGCTAGTTTTGACACCGACAGCGAGGCCTAGGAAGGGGACGACACGGAGCCGGGGAAGATGCGGTAGTGGATGCCCACGCGGAGAGGAGTACGAGGGTTCATTGGTTCGGCTGCGGTGTGAGGTTGTTGTCGCCGCAGAATAACAGGGGATGTGGGTGAGTAGAGGGATGGACTGGTCAGTGGTGGGAGTAGTAGGGGCGGTGAGGCCTCCGCGGCAGCACAACTGGCCACGGGAGGCAGGAGCATGTGGCACGACCAGCGCTGGTTTCGACGGCTGGAGCAAGAAGACCAGAGGTTGAAGAAGCACTATGGCCGTTGGATAGACATCATACGGTTACTAGAGCTAGAATCATTTATATTGACTAAGTTGACAAAGCCCTTCGTCCGCGTCAATTTAGTAGGCCCACAAGTCAGCATCCAACTACGATGGGTGCCAGCTAGCAGGGGGTATTCATTTTTTTGTGCATAATAAGGAGGCACTTCCTTGCGTGCGAAGATATAGTTGGTGGGTCCGACCTATCAGCGGGGGGAACATTTTTCTTGCCCGTAATAAGAACACACTTCGTTGCGTGCGAAAATGTAGCTGGTGGGTCCCAGCTATCAGGGGGAGAAAAGATTATTTTTCAAGGTAAAAAGGATGCAGTTGCATGCATGCGTCCATGGGCGTGGTGCGCACCACTATCAGCCTCTCACGTATAGTCATCTTTCGATGACTCTCGTTTGTTGACCATGTTGACCACACCGTGCAAAGCGCACCAAGCATGAATAGAGTTTGTTGATGACTCTCGATGACTCTCGTTTGTTGATCAAATTTTGTGATGGAGCATGAATAGAGTTTGAGACGAGAAGAGCATAGATAGCTAGATGAGGTTCTTAGGCATTCTTGTCCATCCACTTGGCAAAAGAAGATAAAACCAAACAATCAAAACAACAAGTGGATGTCCTCGAATGAGTAAAATATGCAACCAGCATGCTCACACAATAAGATGGCAAATGAAATATGTGACAAGGCATGCACAACCAATTCTAGCATCTATCAAGCAATTTGCGATGACTAGGTCATCTATATATGAGTATATTGACTTAGGAGTCAAGTGAGATCACTTGATCATAGGTCATACTCATCGTTTAAGCTCAAGTGGGGCTACCACTTTTACATAAAGCATTGTTGTGTTCACATCTTTAGAGTTGCTTTAGCTCAGTCTTAGAGTAAAGCTCCCCCTAGATGTGATATCCCCCCTAAGAGGGATGAACTAACCTTGGGTTTTGTCGATGATGACTTCATGTAGATATTGAAGATGTGGATGCTCAATGTTGATGTAGATCTCTTGGAGCTATCCATTTGAGTGAATTGCACTTTCAATACCTACATGGGTTAGTCCCACAAGGAACAAACAAGGATATCCATAGACATAGAGTGATGCACACAAAAGATGATGTCCATGAAAACTTTTAGGTTACCTTGTCCCTTGTCTTACCAACAAGAGGGTTTGTGACTCCTTGAACTAGTGCAAGATGTGGAAGTTGATTGCACTTGTTCTTGCCAAAATGATAAGAGTGAAGTATGTTGGCGGAGTCACCCTCAAGAACTTTCTAGTTCTTCTTCTTTTGGATCCACATCATCTTGATGGGAATCCTTGGAGTTGTAGTCGTACTTGATGAAGTGGAGCTTGAAGTAGTCTCGGGAATCCACTTGACTAAGGTCTTTGGAGCTTCTTCAAATGCATCAATTTCCTCTTGAAGCTTGTCCTTGCCTTTTTGCTTGTAGTCTTGTGGTGGAAGATCATCTTGAGCTTGTGTCCCCTTGAAAGACTTCTCTTGTTGAGGGACAAACTTTGTCTTGGGGTATTGATCTTCTTCCCACTCAACTCCGTTGGCATTGAACTTTCGTTCAAAACCAACACCTTGATTCTTCCGGTGCATTCCTTGCTTGCGCACAATTTCCTCGAATTGCTTACTCCTAGCAAGGCTTTTGTACACTCCTTTCTCTATAATTCCCTTCAATAAGCTATTTTCTTGCTCAAGTGGAACTTGGCTAAGAGAATCATTAGTGGAATCAAGAGAACTACTAGAAGCAACAATATTGGATTTAGCATGATCATTGTTACTGCTAGAGGAAGAATCTTTCTTGTTACTAGACTTGACTTGAGGCATGTAAGTGGATAAGAGTAAACGCTTGGCAATGTAAGAAGAACTTTTCTTGCGGAGATCATCATTGATTGCTTTTAAGAACTCATGCTCTTGCTCAAGATTGAGCTTTTCAAAGCGTAATTTCTCATGAGCTCTTAAAAGTTCTCGATGATCTTCGAAGATGGTTTCATGAGCTAACTTAAGAGTGTTTAGTTCTTTAGTTAGGGCCTCAATCTTCTCCTTATCATTGTCATTCGTTTTATCTTGATTAGCATGTTTAATTGACATTTCATCATAGTATTCATCACTAGAGTTGTCACCAAGCAAATCATCACCTAACAAGTCATCTTCATCACTATTGAAATCAACATACTCGGGGTGTGTTACCTTAGGACCTTTGGCCATGAAGCATCTTCCAATTCCTTCATTTGGTGAGTCAAATATGTCGTAGGAGTTGGTTGACACAAGTGCTAGACCGGCAACACCTTCATCTTGAGTATCTTCGGAGTCGGAGTGATAACTTCTCTCGGAGTGGCTGTCGGAGTCGGGGCCGGATACCCATTCACCAACATGAGCTTGATGTCTTCGTCTTGTGTAGCTCCTTGATGATTTTTCCTTCCTTTCCGAATCCTTGCTTCTCCATGAGTATATTCGTTCATAACGATCATCTCTACTACTTCTCTCTCTTGGTGGTGATCCTTTGCTTCTTATTTTTGGAGAATCTTCTCTTCTCTTGTAGGGAGTCGTACACTCATTGGAATAGTGTCCGGGTCTTCCACAATTGTAGCAGTTTCGCTCTCGACTAGAAGATCTTTTGTCATTGTAGGACCTTGACTTGGAGCTTCTATCTTTGCTTCTACTCTTGTAGAACTTGTTGAAGTTCTTCACCATTAAGCTCAATTCTTCATTGAAGTCTTGTTTCTCACTTGATGATGTAGGGGCTTCACATGAGGCTTTATAGGCACCACTTGATTTGTTGTGAAGTTCCTCTTTATCCTTAAGTGACATCTCATGAGCAACAATTCTTCCAATCACCTCCGTTGGCTTGAGATCTTTGTAATTGGGCATCATTTGGATCAGTGTGCACACGGTATCATATTTTCCATCCAAGGCTCTTAGAATCTTCTTGATGATGAATCTATCGGTCATCTCTTCACTTCCTAAGCCGGCAATCTCATTTGTGATGAGAGCAAGCCTAGAGTACATTTTGGCGACACCTTCACCATCCTTCATCTTGAACTTGTCAAGTTGGCTTTGAAGCACATCCAACTTGGATTCCTGGACGGAGTCGGTACCTTCGTGCATATCAATCAAAGTGTCCCAAATTTCCTTTGCATTCTCAAGACGGCTGATTTTGTTGAATTCTTCGGGGCACAGTCCGTTGAAGAGAATATCACAAGCTTGAGCATTGTATTGCAACATCTTCAACTCATCCGCGGTAGCTTCACGGTTTGGTTCTCTCCCATCAAAGAAGTCACCTTGCAAACCAACACACACAATAGCCCAAACGGCGGGGTTATGTCCAAGAATATGCATTTTCATTTTATGCTTCCAACTAGCAAAATTAGTACCATCAAAGTAAGGACCTCTACGGTGATAATTTCCCTCGCTAGACGCCATACTCTCCTAGGTTGTGAAACCAAGGCTATGACCACCAAAAGCTATGGAGATCAAGCAAATGGAGACCAAAGCTCTGATACCACTTGTAGGATCGAAAGTATGTCTAGAGGGGGGTGATTAGACTACTTGACCAAATAAAAACTTAACCTTTTCCCAATTTTAGTTCTTGGCAGATTTTAGCTATTTTAGGACAAGTCAAGCAATCATCACATAATTCAAGCAAGCATGCAAAGAGTATATAGGCAGCGGAAAGTAAAGCATGCAACTTGCAAGAATGTAAAGGGAAGGGTTTGGAGAATTCAAACGCAATTGGAGACACGGATGTTTTTCCCGTGGTTCGGATAGGTGGTGCTATCCTACATCCACGTTGATGGAGACTTCAACCCACGAAGGGTAACGGTTGCGCGAGTCCACACAGGGCTCCACCCAAGGGTAACGGTTGCGCGAGTCCACACAGGGCTCCACCCACGAAGGGTCCACGAAGAAGCAACCACCCACAAAGGGTCCACGAAGAAGCAACCTTGTCTATCCCACCATGGCCATCGCCCACACAGGACTTGCCTCACTAGAAGTAGATCTTCACGAAGTAGGCGATCTCCTTGCCCTTACAAACTCCTTGGTTCAACTCCACAATCTTGTCGGAGGCTCCCAAGTGACACCTAGCCAATCTAGGAGACACCACTCTCCAAGAAGTAACAAATGGTGTGTAGGTAATGAACTCCTTGCTCTTGTGCTTCAAATGATAGTCTCCCCAACACTCAACTCTCTCTCATAGGATTTGGATTTGGTGGAAAGAAGATTTGAGTGGAAAGCAACTTGGGAAGGCTAGAGATCAAGATTCATATGGTAGGAATGGAATGTCTTGGTCTCAACACATGAGTAGGTGGTTCTCTCTCAGAACATATGAGTTGGAATGGTGTGTGTGTTCTGATGGCTCTCTCATCGAATGAGGAGGAGGTGGAGGGGTATATATAGCCTCCACACAAAATCCAACCGTTACACAGTTTTGCAATCTCGGTGGGACCGAATCAATGAACTCGGTCGGACCGAAAATGTAAAACTAGTGACCGTTAGTGATTTTCGGTGGGACTGACATGCAACTCGGTAGGACCGATATGGTTAGGGTTTGGGCATAACGTAATCTCGGTGAGACCGATTACACAAACTCGGTGAGACCAAATTTGGTAATTAGCTAACCAGAGAGTTGGTCAGGCAAACTCGGTGGGACCGATTTGCTCTTTCGGTGAGACCGAGTGGAACTCGGTGAGACCGAAAAGTTACAAAGGGGAAACACTGAGTTTACATTGCAATCTCGGTGGGACCGATTCGCTCTTTCGGTAAGACCGAAAAGTTACGAAAGGGAAACAGAGAGTTTGCAACCCCATATCGGTGAGACCGAGATCCCTATCGGTAGGACCGAATTGCTAGGGTTTGGCAGTGGCTAATGACAAGTGAAACTCGGTGGCGCCGGATAGGAAGAATCGGTAGGACCGAGTTTGGCTTAGGGTTTAGGTCATATGTGGATATGGGAAAGTAGTTGAGGGTTTTGGAGCATATCACTAAGCACATGAAGCAAGAGGCTCATTAAGCAACACCTCATCCTCCTTAATAGTATTGGCTTTTCCTAAAGACTCAATGTGATCTTGGATCACTAAAATATAAAATGAAGAGTCTTGAGCTTTTGAGCTTGAGCCAATCCTTTGTCCTTAGCATTTTGAGAGTTCCACTTTCACATCCATGCCATGCCAATCATTGAGCTTTCCTGAAATAATCATCTTGGAATAGCATTAGCTCAATGAGCTATATGTTGTTATGAATTACCAAAACCACCTAGGGATAGTTGCACTTTCAGCTGTGCGTCGTCTTGAAAAAAAAAACATAACCTGGGTTGCTGATCTTATAGACAAGCTAGGCCGGGAGGCCCAGAGGCCGCTTGATACCTGCTGGATCCAAAAAAAGTTAAACATGTCGTGGGCTGCGCATGTTAAAGAACAAAACCTAGGCCATGCACCTGGTGGGCCCGGGACTGTCAAGCTCTCGACGAACAATCGTCTCCCGATTCCTCTTGTTTTGCTGACCATGTTGAGAACGAAGACGGTGGCGCCGCAGCGAGAGCACTAAGGCGGAGGACGACATCAAGACCTCGGACCGAACGAACTGGAGCGGGGGAAGACGCGCGCATAGGGGAGTACAATTGTTGACTTGTTCGGGTGTAGGGTGGGCCAGTGGAGCTGCCGCCGCCAGACAATGTGTGGGAGTAGAGAGATGGCCTGGGCAACACCATAGGCTATGATGGGTCACCGAGGCATGCGCGGCAATGCCGCCAGCCACTGTATAGGATAAGGATGAAAAATTGAACAAAATAAAGAAATACAAATGGATAGGTGGTTGGTCCTAGATGTCTATGTACGAGACCTGCTGGGTCCACCTGAGAAGGGGAATATGTTGAGAGGAAGGAGATTGAAAGCACGGCAGCCTAGTGAACTTGTTACATACATAAGCAAATAGCCACTAAAAATAGGTTAATGTGTTCTTAGACGAAATATTCCGAAAAAACAAATAATATGACACATGGGCTAATGCATGTGTAACAACCCCAAAATTGGGTTATCAATTTTTGTGTTGTTATTCCTTCCTGGCATTTGTTTTTAAATTTTTCTCCTGAGTTTGCTGGATGACTCTGAGATTTCTTGCCATTTCCAACTCTTGCTCATGTCTTTGTCAGTGGGCAAGACCTCATTTGCAGCATCTCAAACCCTCTCAAACCCTAATTCCAAATTTTTGGAATTTCAATATGCCCAATGTGAATACAAAGGAGTCATCATTTTCCTTGATCTTTTGATCATCCCAATTGTTCCCAGAGACCCTCCTACCTTTCTAAACTCTGGATATGCAAAAATATTGCTAAGTCCTATGCAATATTTTTAATTTGTGATGTATTCCTTTTCTTGTCTTTCTGAGGAATTAAATCCAAAGGTATAGCTAGTCATCTCCTAAATTCATGAACATTTGCGGAGACAATATTTGTGCCTAATCTTACCTCTGGCAATAATATTGGCCACTTTTAAATAAGGGAAATTGCCTTTTTTCCTAATTTAAGCCAATATTGCATTTCTTCCATTTTCCAAAGGAACTACCATTTTTATAGCAAGGGAAATTCCCAAATAATTTGTGGAGCTTGTACTTGCTATATATTCACCATTTCCATCCAAACCCATGCTTCAAAGATCATAATTTGAGCACATGATCCAATGCAAGTTTCTGCCCTGTTTGAAAGTTTTGCAAAGGAAGTGCTTGAGCCCTTGATCCATTGGAGCTGAAATTTTGCAGGGTGTTTAACATTGATAAATCACCTCTAGATACCAAAAATTAGCTCAATCCATCTATCCAATCTTCCTTGGCTATTTTTTCAAGTTTTCTGTTCCGATTGCTTTTCTATGAGGGAAGTACCCTCATAGATGATCAAAATGAGCTGAAACTTTTCCATCAGTCTCTAATGACCATATCATCATTCTCCACCAAGATTTAGCTCATTCCACTGAACTATGTGAGCACAAGAGCAATTATATGTTTCTTTCTACATTTTTAGTTTGTGAAGCAAGTATATTATAACTTGCTCCATTTTAGCTAACAAATTTCCTAAGACTTCTCATATCCATATAACCTATCTCCACAAAATTTTGGCTCATTTCAGTTAGACATTTGCCCTGGGGATTTTTCTCAAGTTTCTGGGCAGAAATAATAGCTGTGAAGGAAGTACCATTTTGGCAAGTCCATTTGGTATTAAATTTTTATAGCATCATTATATGATCAAATATCAAGCTTTTCCAAGTTTTAGCTCAACCCATCACTCCTAGTGAGTGCTTCTTCATCATTTGGTTCCTGGATCAGATTTGGTAGTTGCACTGATACTATATTAACTCTTTGTCCTAATGACCTCATAATTCCCAGTACCGTAGTCCTTGCTAGCCTAAACCTCCTAGACACCAAGTTTACCTTTTAACCTCTCTGGTTTTACCTCTAGGATGTGGCCAAGTTTGCAACAGCAAACTTGTGAAGCTTAGTTTACTAAGATCCCTTTGTCTTTGCCTGTTTATTTACCGTGGTAATACTCTATCTTGGACGAACTACGGTGTAGACATGAGCTGGCATCATTAAAGAGCCCAGAGCGTGCCTTGTCCGTGGTGACCATGAAAGCAGCCAGCCAAAACGGTGGTCTACGCACCATTCTCGTCGGCAGCGCTGCTCCGACCAGCTCTGGCCTGCCCATTAATGTCCTATAGCTCCCTCTCGACGTATTCTTCCCTCTGGACCCCTCTGTTTTCTTCTCCGGCGAGCCGTTCCAATGACCGAACAGTGAGCTCCGTGGCCATCGTCGCCTTCCTCGCTTTTGTCCTCTTCCTCCTCTCGTCTCCGAGCGCTGCACGTCGCCGTGAGCCTCTGGCGCTCGTCTGCTTCCTCCTCGTCACCTTCCCAACGCTTCCCATGAGCCTTGGCCACGCCTGCCGACACTGCACCATCACCGACGCACGGACACGCGCCTGCCGCGTGCCACCTCCTCCCTTCCCCCTCGAGCCCTCCCCGCGGCTATTTAAGAATGCCTTGAGCATCCTCGCGGTCCACAGCCCCCTCCTCAAGCCTCTCCCCGAGCCCAGAGCCCCTCTCTGACCCCCACCGCCGCCATGGCCGCCGCCTCGGGCCTCCATCAATTCTGGCACTCCCGAGCCCTCCTCTCTGTTCCCTCACCACCAATGCATCCCCCATGCTCCAGCGAACCTCCCCGTGGCCTCGGCCTCTCCCCTTCTGCACCATAGCGCTACGTCCACTGGTGACCGAACCCCCTCTCCGCCACAGGCCTTGCTGCTCTCTCTCTCTCTCTCCGGCGCTCCTCGGTGGCAGCAACCACATCCACCGGATGCGCCTCTCCCTCCCGATCACCTGGATAGGCCACACGCATTGTATGGTGGCCGGAGTCATCGGCACTTGCCGTCGGGACGAGCCGCTCCCTCAACCAGGTGCGCCCGAGTGGGAGGAAGAAGAAACTTTGGGCAGGGAGGGACCCACTCTGCGCGACCCCACCTGTCGGCGAGTCAAGAGCGCCACGTCAGATAAGTGAAGACGCCTCGGCCTTTTACGTTTTTTGTACTCTAAAGACGTATTGTCTGAAATACGTTTTCTCTGCTCCAAAAACGTATTCTGAGCTTTACGCTTTCTTATTTTCAGCCCGTCGGCCGAAGCGACTAATTTGTGAACGTTCATCCGTTAAGGCCAGAAATGGATAGATTTTTATTCAATTTCTACTTAACGAACGAACGGCCACAACTTCGCGCTCGTATCTCCGATCGAGGTGATTCCAACGCTCATGTTCTCTGTTCATCGATCTCTTTTTGATGGGACTATTTTCTTGATGTTTGCACATTATGAAAATGCCTATTTTGCCCTTGCCCGTAAATAGCCCCCTCCGAGAGAGAACTGTTTCCGGCAAATCTTTCCGTGATCGTTTCACACTTCTTCTCGGAGTATTTGTCGACCCCCAGGCAAGCCAACCTCTTATCATGAGCCCCGAACTTGCATGTTGACTTTACTTGCACCTTGTGTGTGTAGTTGTAGTTGTTTGTGATCGTTTTCGTTTGCAGTTATTCCGTTATGCTTAACATGCATGCTTGTGTTTTCATGATATCTTTTGCCATCATAATTAGAATGTTGTTATTGATAATGCCATGTCACTATACTTTATTTTCATGACATCATTGTAAAATGTTATGATGATTGTAATACACTGTTGATATGCTAGTACTTGGTATTGTCATGTTCTTTATGCAATAGTTGTTCACTTGAGAAGCTTGGTATTTTATTAAAGCATTTGTATGATGCATGCTCATTGTTGCATTCATGCTAAATATGTTCATGACGATGGAGAAGATAATAATATGACTTAATAATCACAACCCTCCTCCATCATCGATGGGATCGAGTCATAGTGCCACCAAATTGAGCTTCTTCAGTGCAGCCACATTTTTCCTTTTTGGGAAGGCCTTAATGCGATCTATTGGCATGCCTCCTGCTGGTGCCTCCAACGAGGGAAGGTTATGGGCATGCGCTACCCTGATCAAGTAGGCGGGTATAGGCCTTGTGTGCCCAGGTTTGGTTTTGAGCTCATGTCCCCGTTTGGGACCGTTTATTGTTTTGCCACGATGGTGGCCGTTGGTGTATTTGGTAAGCACGGGGCCACCCAGGATTGAACCCAAAAGGGGTGTTGGTCAGAGTGGCCAGGAGAGTGTCATGGCAGTAGTTCGGTTTCATCGGAATGCCGTTGGTCCACCCGAATGGGATGACGAGGCCATGGATTCCGTGGTGTGGGTAAAGTGCGCTACCTCTGCAGAGTGTTTATAAAGTCTATCGATAGTAGCACAGTTCGTAGTAGGTCACACTATCGGGTCTTGGTCAAAATGGAGGATAAACCTAAAATAATTAAGTTGATGAATAATGTGTAACAAATAATGTGGTGACTTGGACTATGAGGCAGTCGTGAGTAATCACGATGATGTGTTGATATGATCACGAGACGAGGTCTCGGTGAGTGTTGAACCAAGTGTGGTTCCGTTTGTGATCCGTGAGTGATCATCGTTCGTTATAAGGTAACCCGTTGAACCGAGTGTGGTTCCGTTTGTGATCCGTGAGTGATCACCGTTCGGTTGCGAGGCAACCCGTTGGTAAGAGAGTCCGAGAGACTCGGTGCACAAGTTGGGTTGCATTGCATGAGTAATATGTTTGCATGTAAAGAACCATGGCAAAACAGGAGATGATTGCATAAAGTTAACATGTTATGTCTGCATTGGATATGACCGGTAGTTTATATTCAGCATAGTTTCATGATGCCATGCCATGCTTTGATTGATATGCTAAATTATGCCATGATTGAGATGATATGCTATGTTTTGCTATTGCCATGTTAGAAGCATATTTTGATATGCCTTGTTATTTTCATACTAGTAAATGCTAAGATATTGTTCATGCTTAGTGGATTTATATTATGCCATGTTTAGTAATTGATATGAGATAGGTTGTTCCATGCGCTTGGTTCTTGCTTTGTCATCTGCTTGTTTGGATGCTATATAATTGGTTGTCTTGCAAGTACATTCAATGTACTGACATGGCATGTCATGCCAGTTTGTAGGTCGTGCCTGGATTGTTCACTTGTTCCGTCATGCTAGGCCGTAATCTTGCGAGTCCTGTGAGTTATGGAGCCCAGCCAGAGTTGATGAGCCGCCAAACCAAGACTTCTGCCGCCATTTAAATAGCCTTAGGTCTATGCGAGATAATTGTATTAATCAATGATGTAATCCTCTATACATGTATTTGATGCATATTCTTGTACTTGGAATGTTGTATCATGGACATGTCATGCGTCAGGTGTTATCCTGGGCTGATGTGCGAAGGCCCCCTGCTCCATGCAAATCGGGGTGCCACAGGAGATGGTATCAGAGCAGACAGGCTGGCATAGGTTATCCTAGCATTAGATCACCGCTACCATTAACCCGTAATGACCCTAAGGGAGTTGACCCATCCCTGGTATCCGGCATGGCCACTGTTAATCAACAGGTGGCACAGTCGGGATTGACACATCCTCACCGTGCTGTACCCGCCTAGTTATCCGTGGAACGAATAGCAACCACATCCTTTTTGGTCGGCCGCACCGTTTACCCTTCGCCATTAAGGGAAAGGGGTTACACCATGTGGGCATGTCCTGCATCGCTGCCTATAAAATCCCCTTTCCGCTAGCCGTATCGCTCACTCCTCAATCAGCCATGTCCCTGCAAAGAAGCCTAGCTAGTAACACCCAACCCATGACTCACGCTCTCAAAGCTCCCAAGTTTTACACCCGCACCTTTGCCATCAACCATACAGGTTTTCCACCTCTTCTTACTAAGATGCTCACAAAAGCCTTTGCCTGTAATGTTAGCCCAGATTAGCTGGTGTTCCAATCGACACCTATCCCTCACCTTCATCGCTATGACACAAGGGTGCAAATCTGCCCAAGTCCCACGGCAGATGGTCAGCCTTTGGTTTTTCAGGGCAGATCCATGCCCACTACTGATTTGGCAATTTAGGCCGCTGCTGTGGAGGCTATCCTATACCTCCGAACCAAGTTCCCGCAAGTGGCAGAGAGGAGGGAGTTCTGCTTTTTCCCCGTGGTGACAGAAGCAAGAATTCAGCCTCCTACCACTGTTCCGGGAATGACCCAGTGCTACCTCTTGAGCTTGCGTTGGATTTCCCCGAAGAGGAAAGGATGATGCAACAGAGTAGCATAAGTATTTCCCTCAGTTTTTGAGAACCAAGGTATCAATCCAGTAGGAGGCCACGCTCAAGTCCCTCGTACCTGCACAAAACGATAGCTACTCGCAACCAACGCGATTAGGGGTTGTCAATCCCTTCAGGGTCATCTACAAGAGTGAGATCTGATAGATATAATATTTTTGGTATTTTTGGTATAGAGATGCAAAGTGAAAAGTAAAAGGCAAAGTCAAAAGCAAAGCAAGATTAAAGTGATGGAGATTGATATGATGAGAATAGACCCGGGGGCCATAGGTTTCACTAGTGGCTTCTCTCAAGAGCATAAGTATTCTACGGTGGGTGAACAAATTACTGTTGAGCAATTGACAAAATTGAGCATACTTATGATAATATCTAGGCATGATCATGTATATAGGCATCACGTCCGCGACAAGTACCGAAACGATTCTGCATCTACTACTATTACTCCACTCATCGACCGCTATCCAGCATACATCTAGAGTATTAAGTTAAAAACAGAGTAACGCTTTAAGCAAGATGACATGATGTAGAGACATAAATTCATGCAATATGAAATAAACTCCATCTTGTTATCCTCGATGGCAACGATGCAATACGTGCCTTGCTGCCCCTTCTGTCACTGGGAAAGGACACCGCAAGATCGAACCCAAAGCTAAGCACTTCTCCCATGGCAAGAACTACCAATCTAGTTGGCTAAACCAAACGGATAATTCGAAGAGACTTGCAAAGATAACCAATCATACATAAAATAATTCAGAGAAGATTCAAATATTATTCATAGATAGACTTGATCATAAACCCATAATTCATCGGTGTCAACAAACACACCACAAAAAGAAGAAGATTACATCGAATAGATCTCCACAAGAGAGGGGGAGAACTTTGTATTAAGATCCAAAAAGAGAGAAGAAGCCATCTAGCTAATAACTATGGACCCGAAGGTCTGAGGTAAACTACTCACACTTCAATAGAGAGGCTATGGTGATGTAGAAGCCCTCCGTGATGACGGCCCTCTCCGTCGGAGCTCCGGAACAGGCCCCAAGATGGGATCTCGTGGATACAGAAAGTTGCGGTGATGGAATTAGGTTTTTGGCTCCGTCTCTGTTCGTTTGGGTGTACGTAGGTATATACAGGAGGAAGAAGTACGTCGGTGGAGCTTCGGTGGGCCCACGAGGGTGGGGGTGCGCCTGGGGGTATAGGGCTTGCCCCGCTACCTCGTGGCCACCTCAAAGCTTCCTTGGCGTAGGGTCCAAGTCTCCTGGGTCATATTCGTGAAGAAAATCACGTTCCAGAAAGGTTTATTCCGTTTGGACTCCGTTTGATATTCCGTTTCTTTGAAACACTAAAATAGGCAAAAAAAACAGCAATTTTGGGCTGGGCCTCCGGTTAATAGGTTAGTCCCGAAAATAATACAAAAGTGGAAAATAAAGCCCAATATAGTCCAAAATAGTAGATAATATAGCATGGAGCAATCAAAAATTATGGATACGTTGGAGACGTATCAGGCATCCCCAAGCTTAATTCCTGCTCGTCCTCGAGTAGGTAAATGATAAAAAGAGAATTTTTGATGCGGAGTGCTACTTGGCATAATTTCAATGCAAATCTTCTTAATTGTGGTATGAATATTCAGATTAGGAAGATTCAAGACAAAAGTTCATATTGACATAGAGAATAATAATACTTCAAGCAAACCAACAAAGCAATTATGTTTTCTTAAAGTAACATGGCCAAAGAAAGTTCATCCCTACAAAATCATATAGTTTAGTCATGCTCCATTTTCGTCACACAAGAATGCTCTCATCATGCACAACCCCGATGACAAGCCAAGCAATTGTTTCATACCTTAATAATTTCAAACTCATAAACTTTCACGCAATACATGAGCATGAGCCATGGATATAGCACTATGGGTGGAATAGAATATAATGATGGGGGTTATGTGGAGAAGACAAAAAGGAGAAAGTCTCACATAAACGAGGCTAATAAATGGGCTATGGAGATGCCCGTCGATTGATGTTAATGCAAGTAGTAGGGATTGCCATGCAACGGATGCACTAGAGCTATAAATGTATGAAAGCTCAACAAAAGAAACTAAGTGGGTGTGCATCCAACTTGCTTGCTCACGAAGACCTAGGGCACTTGAGGAGGCCCATTGTTGGAATATACAAGCCAAGTTCTATAATGAAAATTCCCACTAGTATATGAAAGTGATAACTCAAGAGACTCTCTATATGAAGAACATGGTGCTACTTTGAAGCACAAGTGTGGAAAAACGGATAGTAGCATTGCCCCATTTTATTTATTTTCTCTTTTTTTTGGGCCTTCTTTTTTTTCTTTGGCCTTTCTCTCTTTTTTTGGGACAATGCTCTATTGAATGATGATCATCACATTCTATTTATTTACAACTCAATGATTACAACTCGATACTAGAAGAAAGTATGACTCTATATGGATGCCTCCGGCGGTGTACCGGGATATGCAATGAATCAAGAGTGACAAGTATGAAAAAATTATGAACGGTGGCTTTGCCACAAATACTATGTCAACTTCATGATCATGCTAGCAATATGACAATGATGAATGTGTCATGATAAACTAGATGGTGGAAAGTTGCATGGCAATATATCTTGGAATGGCTATGGAAATGCCATAATAGGTAGGTATGGTGGCTGTTTTGAGGAATATATAAGGAGGTTTATGTGTGAAAGAGCGTATCATATCACGGGGTTTGGATGCACCGGCGAAGTTTGCGCCAACTCTCAATGTGAGAAAGGGCAATGCACGGTACCGAAGAGGCTAGCAAGGATGGAAGGGTGAGAGTGCGTATAATCCATGGACTCAACATTAGTCATAAAGAACTCATATACTTATTGCAAAAATCTACCAGCCATAAAAAACCAAAGTATTACGCGCATGCTCCTAGGGGATAGATTGGTAGGAAAAGACCATCGCTCGTCCCCGACCGCCACTCATAAGGAGGACAATCAAATAACACCTCATGTTTCAAATTTGTTGCATAACGTTTACCATACGTGCATGCTACGGGACTTGCAAACTTTAACTCAAGCACTTCTCAAATTCACAATTACTCTATTAGCATGACTTTGATATTACTACCTCCATATCTCAAAACAATTATCAAGCATCCAACTTTTCCTAGTATTCAACACACTCAAAAGAAAGTTTCACAAATCTTGAATACCAAGCATGTTGTTATTAAGCAAATTACCATGCTATTAAGACTCTCAAAATAATTTAAGTGAAGCATGAGAGATCAATAGTTTCTTTAAAACAAATCCACCACCGTGCTCTTAAAATATCTAAGTGAAGTACATAGAGCAAAATTATAGCGCTCAAAAAATACAAGTGAAGCACAAAGAGCAAAACTTCTTAGCTCAAAAAGATATAAGTGAAGCACATAGAGTATTCTATCAAATTCTAATTCATGTATGGCTCTCTCAAAAGGTGTGTACAGCAAGGATGATTGTGGCACACTAAAACACAAAGACACAAATAATGCAAGACGCTCCAAGAAAAACACATATCATGTTGGTGAATAAAAATATAGCTCCAAGTAAATTACCGATGGAAGTGGACGAAAGAGGGGATGCCTTCCGGGGCATCCCCAAGCTTTGACTTTTTGGTGTCCTTGGATTATATTGGGGGTGCCATGGGAATCCCCAAGCTTAGGCTCTTGCCACTCCTTGTTCCATAATCCATCAAAAGAATTCACCCAAAATTTGAAAACTTCACAACACAAAACTCAATAGAAATCTCGTGAGCTCCGTTACAGAAAGAAAACAAAAGACCACTTCAAGGTACTGTAATGAACTCATTCTTTATTTATATTGGCGTTAAAACTACTTTATTCCAACTTCTCTATGGATTATAAACTATTTTACTAACCATAGATTCATCAAAATAAGCAAACAACACACGAAAAACAGAATCTGTCAAAAACAGAACAGTCTGTAGTAATCTGTAACTAACGCAAACATCTGGAACCCCAAAAATTCTAAAATAAATTTCTGGACGTGAGGAATTTATCTATTAATCATATGCAAAAATAATTAACTAAATATCACTTTCCAAATAAAAATGACAGCAGTTCTCGTGAGCGCTAAAGTTTCTGTTTTTTACAGCAAGTTCAACAAGACTTTCCCCAAGTCTTCCCAACGGTTCTACTTGGCACAAAAACTAAGTAAACACAAAAAACACAACCAAAACAGAGGCTAAATAATTTATTTATTACTAAACAGGAGCAAAACACACAAAAATAAAAATAAAATTGGGTTGCCTCCCAACAAGCGCTATCGTTTAACGCCCCTAGCTAGGCATAAAAGCGAGGATAGATCTAGGTCGTGCCGTAGTAATAAGATAGATCGGTGAAACTCATTTCATATTCTCTACGTTCGGCAGCAAGTTTTCTTTGAGGCAAGCAAAAGTAATCAAAAGGGCTAAATTTAATAGTTCATAAGTCCCCAAGATCAATTTTAGGAGGTATAGGTTCCTCTTTCGGCCCTTCGCATCGTACAACCAATTCATTATTATAAGCATTCTTTTGACAGAACCTTGTGAGCCTAAACTCAAGAGAGAATCCTAGCTCATTATTTCGAATAGCCAAATCATCATTAAGTTCAGAGATTCTATCAATTAAAATATTTATTGGCACCTTTTTTCTAAGGTTTTCATTAAAAGCAACATAGTCAAGAGATTGAAAGCGCATAATTTCTTCTTGATCAAAGAGGATAGATTCTATGGGAGGACGACCAGCGTCCACCCTATAGTGCGCAAAGATTTCTTTGGCTTTTATTATAAATCTGAATTCATGAGCCAAAAAGATAGTAGCGGCACGCTTAACAGAAGAATGCTCGATATTAGAAAATTCTAGGAGAACTCTTTGTATAGATGGGTGCATATGCATAAATTGCCTTTCAAGTTCAACGATAAGCATGGCAATAGCGTCCGCAAGACTACTAGTTCTATGGAGAATAGGACCGCCCATAGAGGGCAAAGCACCACCACAAGTAAAAAAATCTTGTATGACTCCTTTTCCAATAATATTACGACTACCGATTCGAAATCTTTTTGTATGATAGATAGGGGTTTCTTCAGCCGGAGCATCAGAATTTTCTATGACATTGTTATCGCCCATATCGGTGATAACTTCCCCAACTGCAGACATAGCGACAAGCAAGCAATCCAACACAGGAGCAAACAAAAAGGCAAGCGGAAAAGAGAGGGTGAAGGATAAGGAGATTGGGAAAGAGAGGGCGAATAAAACGGCAAGGGTGAAGTGGGGGAGAGGAAAACGAGAGGCAAATGGCAACTAATGTAATGCGAGAGATAGGGATTGTGATGGGTACTTGGTATGTTGACTTTTTGCGTAGACTCCCCGGCAACGGCGCAAAAATTCTTCTTGCTACCTCTTGAGCTTGCGTTGGATTTCCCCGAAGAGGAAAGGATGATGCAGCAGAGTAGCGTAAGTATTTCCCTCAGTTTTTGAGAACCAAGGTATCAATCCAGTAGGAGGCCACACTCAAGTCCCTCGTACCTGCACAAAATGATAGCTACTCGCAACCAACGCGATTAGGGGTTGTCAATCCCTTCACGGTCATTTACGAGAGTGAGATCTGATAGATATAATATTTTTCGTATAGAGATGCAAAGTGAAAAGTAAAAGGCAAAGTAAAAAAGCAAAGAAAGATTAAAGTGATGGAGATTGATATGATGAGAATAGACCCGGGGGCCATAGGTTTCACTAGTGGCTTCTCTCAAGAGCATAAGTATTCTACGGTGGGTGAACAAATTACTGTTGAGCAATTGACAGAATTGAGCATAGTTATGAGAATATCTAGGCATGATCATGTATATAGGCATCACGTCCGCGACAAGTAGACCAAAACGATTCTGCATCTACTACTATTACTCCACTCATCAACCGTTATCCAGCATGCATCTAGAGTATTAAGTTAAAAACAGAGTAACGCTTTAAGCAAGATGACATGATGTAGAGAGATAAATTCATGCAATATGAAATAAACCCCATCTTGTTATCCTCGATGGCAATGATGCAATACGTGCCTTGCTGCCCCTTCTGTCACTGGGAAAGGACACTGCAAGATCGAACCCAAAGCTAAGCACTTCTCCCATGGCAAGAACTACCAATCTAGTTGGCCAAATCAAACGGATAATTCGAAGAGACTTTCAAAGATAACCAATCATACGTAAAAGAATTCAGAGAAGATTCAAATATTATTCATAGATAGATTTGATCATAAACCCACAATTCATCGGTCTCAACAAACACACCACAAAAAGAAGAAGATTACATCGAATAGATCTCCACAAGAGAGGGGGGGAACTTTGTATTGAGATCCAAAAAGAGAGAAGAAGCCATCTAGCTAATAACTGTGGACCCGAAGGTCTGAGGTAAACTACTCACACTTCATCGGAGAGGCTATGGTGATGTAGAAGCCCTCCGTGATGACGGCCCTCTCCGGTGGAGCTCCGG